>NW_026463745.1:0-67097 GCF_021730395.1 Mercenaria mercenaria
TTTAACCGGTATTTATTATCATAATAACAAAATTCGAAAGAAGTAAGAAAACATGAAAAACACGACGTTAAGTTTCAGTTATCCCGCCTGATCAGTTAAATGTTAAAAAGTATCTTTATAAAAACCCTGGAATGAAAATGAACAAGTAAAGAATGGTCTAGTCGTTTATTTTGCGCGAATTCATTTAAATAAATGAATATGGAAGATTTATTTTCAGCTTAAGTATATATAAAATTCACACCAAGAAATTTTCAAATGTACATGCTTTTAAATAATAGTATCAGTACTAGATAAGAGATATACCTAAGTAGACATACTACTGATATTTGTTAATTTTATGACTTGTGCAACGCACACATTAAAAAGAACAGTGTCAGTACTAGATAAGAGATATACCTTAATAGACATACTACTGATATTTGATACTTTTATGACTTGTGCAACGCACACATTAAAAAGAATAGTACTATGTCTAAGTAAATAACCAGGTATTAATCGCAAAGTCTTAATAATGCGAATCATTAAGCGGGAAATCGTGAAAAAGAAAAGATACAACGCTTCTCTGCTCACTGTATTTCAGAAGAAGATAAAAAATAAAATAAGTGATTTTATATCAAACCAGTTTGCTTTTGATTTTCATTTTACAGACTCAGAAACCAGCGCCATGGTTGCTGTTTATGTTACAATACCACTCATTGTAGTTGTTCTTGCTGTCCTGCTAACAGTAATTATTTTGAGGTAGGTTGTCATGTTTATTTAGTATACGCTATCATATTTTATTATTGTTTAAAACCTTTAGCAGGCTATATTTTGTACTTTTACACATTTTAACATCTTCTGTTAAGCTGACATTTTCAACATTTTAACAGAAACAACATTAAATCAATATTTCTGAGTCAAGTCGTTTAAAATCAGTTGGTTCTCAATACGTTAGAATTCGATTGTCCTAAAATTAGATATAATGTAATCAATGTTTAGCATATTCTTTTATTTCTTGATGTAATATTTTATCTGGAAAACTCCAAAGGTCCCAACTGACGTAAATTAATGCCTTTAGCGTTTTTACATCAACAAGTAGTAACAACAGTTGCCCAAACGTTTTCATTTATTTACATCAATTGTAGAGAAAGTCCTTTCCAATTATCATTAAGTTTGATTACAACTCCCTAATTGAGCAATCACTATTTGCATCTAAGTAAAGTATTTCTTAGGATTGCGGTCATATTCTACCCTCAACACACTTTGCATCTTTTTTAAGTGAAAGACTGATGACACAAATTGTGCTTTATTAAGTTAGCATACCGGTAATATTCAATTATTTCATTTATGCTATACACCTTATTGTAATAAGTAATATACCAAGAGCTCGTTATTACGAAATGCCCCCCTTGGTGCATTCAGTAACAGCACTAGAAACAGAAACTATTCCAGTCATTTACTAGTCTTAAGTGACCCCCGTATCAAATGTGATCGTAGACCAAAGCATTCTCTAGTTATTTGGCAAAAATGTTTACTGTTCTGGGTCAATATGACATTGACCTTTGCCCTACTGACCTAAAAACCAATAGCGGTCATTTACTGGTCATGCCCAAACTTCATGTAAAATTTGAAGACCCTGGGCCAAAGCATTCTTGAACTATCATCTGGAATCTGTTATTTTTTTCAAGTTATCGTCCGGAAACGGGTTATCTGTGACGGGTCACTGTGACCTTGACCTTTAACCTACTGATATCAAAATCAATAGGGGTATTTGCTGGTCAAGATCAACTTCACTATTAAGTTTCGTGGGGGGGGGGGGGGGGGGGGTGGGGGAGTGGAGATAATAAGTAATAGTCTCCTTATTGACATAAAAAGGCGCTAAAGTTAGTAGAGATTTCTACAGTTATAATCCCAGTTCTGTAGAATGTCTTTTTCATATTTCTGTTTAAATATATATTTTGAAAATTTTAGAAAAAGACGTGCACATCGCTCGAAAAGGAATGGCGGTCAACACGAAATTGACATGAACCCATCGATTCACTTTCCGAATAAAACATACAATGAACATGCTCTAAATGGCCTCAATCCTACGAAACGTCCCAAAGCAAATGACATTCTACAATCAGACGATGATTATGCATATATCACCGACGACGAACAGGCAGATACAACAGAAAACGTATATTATAACACATTTGATTCTGAATGTAGAAGTCAAAAGGACACAGAACATCAATATGATCATATGAAAAGTACATCAAAGCCAATCCAAGATAACACATATTCACATATGCAAGGTGATAAAATGGACATAGAATGGAATCCAAGTAATGAAATAAAACTGATTTCAAACAATAGTAATGCATCTCTGCGAAAAGACGGGCATCCAGAAAATAATTGTTATGACCAACTTGATATCAGTAACTTAAATGAAGCTATGAAACAAGAGCATTCGATGACACTTAATAAAGAACAAGAATCGGACAACGATCATGCAAAAGCAGGTGGGATAGATCCAGTACCTTTGGAACAAGATGACTATTCTCATATAAGGGACGGGAAAGTAAATCAAGAAAACACTGGAAAAGAGATATGTATACATGATAAATACGAGTATTCAAATGTTACTGAAAGTACTGAAGAAAGAGAAAAGAAAGGTAACGAAAGAAAAGCTGAATATGAGCAACCGATTGGTCGTACGCCTCAATATTTTGTCCTGGAAGCAGAGAATGAAAACACACCCGAAGATGACAGAAACTGTTTTGTGTTGGAAGCAGAAGAAAAAAATGATGAAACTTATGAGTCAGACAATCACACTTATTTTGTATTAGAGAAAACGGAAAGCGCATGATTTAAGAAGAAACATAGCATATGTTTTATATATATTCGATTCATGTTTCACATATATTCGACACATGTTCCATTTGAATTCTATGTATAAGGTAGTACGACAATTACTATCTTTATTAACTATGCCATCCAGCTGGCTTAGGAAGGTCGGTGGTTCTACCTAGGTGCCCTATTGTGATGAAATAATGCACGGAGGGGCACCTAGGGTCTTCCTGTGCTAAAAATCTTATGTTTTAAGAAGTATTATCGTATAACCTGTGTTTTTGTTTTAAAAACACATTGATTCACCTTTTTATTGTTTTACCGACAGACACCTCTGTTGAACTGTAAAGTAATAAATGAATGTGTTATTTCTGACAGTATTATGAAAAAAAGAGTTATCGCTCTGTGTTGTTACAGATACTACAACTTGTTAAGCAACACAGGATTTTATATTTTTTAACTTAAACAAAATACATGTTTGTAAAAATTTCTGAAATAGAAGTTCTAGGTTTTATGTCTTGTTTTGAATAGGTTCAGATAATGTTCTTTATTTCATAACTGGTTCTATGGAGCGTGACAGTTGTTGTATATTTCATTTCCTTTATTAAACCGTGTCTTCTACGACTTCGCTTGTTTGCATTCTATGCTTTCAAATGATCTTTTACAAGTTCATTTATCATTTCTTACTCATTACCAGTTTGAACAAAGACTACAGTTTAGGGTGGACGCTCTGTAACCAAAAGTTTTGCTTCATTTAATACAGTTTTTTTCTGACTGAAGGAAATGTAGACTAAGAATAAACAACATTGACCGAGGGTTATACCCTCTTAATCACAAAAAATGAACATAAAATTATCTTCTTATTATTATATCCCTATTTCCTCTGGTGGGACTTTCTGTATAATTCAAAGTTAAATATTTTGGGGTATAAGTCTTGTTCAAGTATTTATGATTTCCTTCATGTATCGCCCGTGAGTTTGATCAATAATTTCGCATAATTATTTTACTGTGAACGTCTGACAGCATTGAAGGGTTAGACAACGCACAAATAATGCCCTGTCTAGTCTACTGTAGTGGAGTTTAAAATAAAATGTATACATATTTCTGATGCATTAAGTGATGGTTTAGAATATGGAAAAATCATATTTTGGGAATTTAATAATAAGACGAAAACGTTAACGAAATAGCTTTCAAACACACTGGATGCCAAAAAGAATACAAGAACATGAGAAATAAAATATAGAGTTTGAGAAAATAAATGTTTTAACAGTGTCAAAAGTTTAATAAAAGTACGAGCGCTTTCAGCTTTTAAATATTTTATTAGATGGTACTAGAATAAATTCAGAACAGTAACGGTGTATTTTTGTCTGTATAGTTCGATGCATAAATGCTAACTTAGCTCGATAATTGTCATAAAACCCCAAACATTCGCAACTATAAAAAAATGATATCAATATCTAACAATGTTAAGATGCTGTTCGATCTTTCATTTGTGCATTTTAGGGTTTATATATCAAACTATATATATATTGATGACGAAAAATGTAAAACCTGATTTGTCATGTCTGATTTACTGTTTTTATTATATACTAGATTTTTATAGTGTTCTTTTCATCTATAAAATAAACGTTCAAAAGCGCTATACAAACTTTATAAACGCGCAGCATTTTCATAGGAAACCAACTATTAGTTTCTAACATATTCCATATTTACATGTTTTTGTGTTTGCATTCAAAGCAGAATTGATCTAATGTATGGCAAGCAATAAAAACAAAGTAAAATTTAGTGGACTGAATAAAAACTGTAAAAAGATCCTTTGGAAGCAAAGAATACAACCAAAAAGAATAGTAGCAGACTTAGTTGAATTGAGTTTGTTCATGAGAGATAATGAAATGTGCAACACCTCTCACGCCCACTAGCACCAGCTTAAGCAGAACTCTATTACATTTATGTTGAATGAACTCCATAATCCAAAAGAACCAGAAAAAAATATTGAATCAAAGTACGGGGAGACATTTTACAGCCGTCACACGGCACCTAAAGATTGCTGTTGTGATAGTTGATAAAATCTGTAAAAGGATCTTTTGGAAGCAAAGACTACAACCAAGAATAATAATAACAGACTCGGTTTGAATGAGTCTGTTCATGAGAGGTATGAAATGTGCAACACCTCTCACTGCCCCGTAGCACCGGCTTAAGCGTAACTCTATTACAAATATGTTGAATGGACTCCATGATCCCAAAGGACCAGAAAATATAACAACACTGAATCCAAGTACGGGGAGATTTATCCAGTCGCCACACGAGACTTAATGATTGCTGTTGTGATAGTTAATAAAATTTGTAAAAAGATCATTTGGAAGAAAAAATGCAACCAAGAAGAAGAATAATAGCAGATTCGGTTTGTACTTTTAGCATGTGTAAATGTTGAGTTCTGCTCAACCCGGGGCAAGAGGGCGTGGGCGGTAGCATGCATTTTAACTACCGTCCATGAACAGGGTTAATCAAACCGAGCCTGCAACATTTTCGTTTTTGTTGTGTTGAGCGACCTGTGGAGTTTCCACTTTTTCTATTTGATTGTGTCTGTTCATGGGAGGTAATGAAATGCACAACACCTCTCACGCCCTTAGCTCCGGCTTAAGCTGAACTTTATTACACATATGTTGAATGGACTCCATGATACCAAAATACCAGAAAATATATATAACGACACTGGAATCAATTACGTGGATACATTTTACAGCCACCACACGGCACTTATAGATTGCGGTTGTGGTAGTTAATAAAATATGTAAAAAGATTCTTTGGAAGCAAAGAATGCAACCAAGAAGAATAATAGCAGACTCGGTTTGATCGTCCCTGTTCATGAGAGGTAATGAAATGTGCAACACCTCTCACGCCCCTAGCATTGGCTTAAGCTGGACTCTATTACGCATATGTTGAATGGATTCCATGGTCCCAAAGGACCAGAAATTAAACGACACATAATACAATTACGGGGAGATTTTTCTAGCCGCCACACGGCACGTAAAGATTGCTGTTGTGATAGTTAATAAACTATGTAAAAAATCCTTGGGAAGCAAAGAATGCAACAAAGAAGACTAATAGCAAAGTTTAACTCTGTTTGATTGAGCTGTTAATGAGAGGTAATGAAGTTGCATTTAAAGAATGGAGTTAAAAGAAACAAAACGATTAACTTTCGTTTTTTTTCATTGGAGATGACCACATGTATGTCGTTTAAGAGAAGATGAATTATATCGAGACTTCACATGCGTTTATAAGGTAATAAATATAATAATGAAACAGTTGTGATATTTAACAAACCAGCGTATAAAACACCCTTATATAGAATTAAGCATTTACTTGTTAACATTAATTCTAGACCCTTACGATTTATGTCAGTTTAAAAATTGTTGATTTTGTTTTATAATGATGCTTGTGAAGACAACATGTCTTGGTTCGTATGACGAGATGCGGTCCTCTGGTTTGCAGTCGGCCCATAAACCTCCGGACCATCAGCCGACCTCTTCCAATTGTTTAGTAGGTTAGTTATTGTTTTGAAGGACTTTGTTCTGAATGAAAAAGGTGGGTACATGTATTTAACACAAATGCTATCTTATTAAAATCCAAAACAGACCCACAAGATTCGACCTTAATTTTTCAATGCTGGAATAAGAATTCTGTCTCATTAAATCTGTTTACTTGAGGCACCGTAGAAAAAAAAGATATTTACAGTTTTATTTTGTATTTTATAATTGTTTAACAATAGTTTGATGTTTCTTCTATCAAAATTAAGGCTGTAATGTATCCTCTGCAAACGTTTTAGATAGTGGCCAAAATTTGTGTCTACTTGATCTTGAGGAAATACCATAAATTATACAAAATTTACAAAAAAAAAAAAACGTCACGGTTAAAGCTGTTTAAAATTTGCAACACAGTGCGAAACATGGTCCACTTTAAGAATATACCAAACAAATGCCATTTTTAAACATTACTATTAGGGGTCCAATACCTTAATATAGATAAGATGTCGAGATAAGATGTCATGTTGTCGAGATAAGATGTTGTGCGGTCGTGGTAAGATGTCGTGCGTTCAAGATAAGATGGCATGTGCACCGGATAGTTCAATTTAAAAAAACAAATAGTTAAGATTAATTCTAAGGGTTTTCAGTTTATTTGAAGTTGATTTGTGAATATGTTTCACGTACTGAAATATTGCTTTATGCAAGCTAATGTACTAGTAGTTATTTTTAAAACTTTGCTTTATCTTGGCAATATATAGAATCAAAAATGCATAACTTTACAGTCCACAATGGCTGAATTTGCCAATTAAATTTGCCAATAAAATCTGTAAAATGATCCCTTGGAAGCAAAGAATACAACCAAGAAGAATAATAGCAGACTCGGTTTGATTGAGTCTGTTCATGAGAGGTAATGAAATGTGCAACACCTCTCACGCCCCCATAGCACCGGCTTAAGCGGAATATGATGAATGGACTCCATGATCCCAAAGGACCAGAAAATATAACAACACAGAATCCAAGTAAGGGGAGACTTTTAACAGCCGGCACACGGCACTTAAAGATTGCTGTTATGATAGTTAATAAAATCTGTAAAAAGATCCCTTGGAAGCAAAGAATACAACAAAAAAGAATAATAGCTAGATTGATCTCAATGATTAAATATAAATAATTGAAGATATTTTATGATCTCTGAAATCGCTGTTATGTTCTCGCTTTTGTTTCACTTGCTCTTCAGCTTGATATAATTTTACGGTGCCAATATCATAGCTAGGCATTAAAACAGATATGTCAGAACAGACTAAAAATCTAGCATTATTATTTTTTTCAACTTTGAATTAAGTGTAATTGAACAAAACATTTATGATTACTTGCTTGTTTGTTTTAGGCTGTTCGGAGCTGTTGTTGATGAATGGAAATGTCTGCTATGGACAATTTTATGCTTCTTTCGTCTGTAAGGACACATTTTCATTATATCGAAATGTGAAGATACACTGTTACAATTTGGCTGTGACTGGACAATGCTTTTGGAATGGAAACTTACCACATTGTTTAAAAGGTAGTAGCATTTGCACTGTTTTGTCCAAGAGTACTAATTAGTCAAGATATCTTTTTCACATCCCTTGGGGAAAAGAGTTTTAAGAAGATTATTTTGTATAAAAGTAAAACTATACCTATACACCAGATACAATGCAATTATGCCTTTTTTATATAAACAGCTATATGATAAATCTCTGAAAATATATAAAGTCAATGATTTATATTTTACCAAGGCCAAATTAGGCATACATCGCGTAACAGAAAACACATAAAACTCAAATAAACGGAAGACATTAAAGATTGTTAAGCTTAATATTCCAAATAGCATGTTTGGAATGTTTTATGAGTGTTACATACAATCTAATAGAGTTGACATTTGATTTTGAATAATATAAATATAAAAACACCATGTGTCAGATCAGACGACAACAGAAGCAGCGAAAACACAAATAGTATCAGATATGACAATGTTATCATCTTCAACAATGAGAACTGGCAGAATGTCGACACTGGAACAGTTATCAACTCCTGGTATGGATAAAAAAGGTTTTGATTATATTCGTAAAATGTTTAGCACGCTTATTTTCAAACAATAAGCCATTAATACTCACACGAATTTTACAAACTGTAACTTAACTTACGCTTTGATTTAATATTTTATTATCATAATTTACGATGTTTTGAGAGAATATAATCATTTAAGCTCGACAGTCAATATTTATTATGTCTTTTCTTTGTTAAGTTTCAATAATGTTTCAATTACTTTTCCACAAGAAAAATTCGGTGTACGTAAATCACACCGAGGCAAAGTGATGATCACTTTAAACGGTTCCAGGCGCGTCTTACAACCATATTAAAATCGTTCATACCATAAAAGTTTGATAATATTACTAGTGACTTTTTCTGATTTTTTTTGTAGCACAGACAGGCAGTTCCTGCTGGCAGTTTACATTTCAGTTCCATCTGTTCTTGCTCACATAATAATGTTAGCTTCAGCCTTGATTATAGTTCGCAGGTAAGTCAGATTTAAAGACTACTTAGCCGTCAAAATATTGTTAACATTACATAAATTAGCATATTGCAGGCTATGTAGCTAAGGCTGGACAGTCCTGTAACAAACCATTCCATAGCAACAATGCTATTAAAGCCGTCGCTTAGTAATTCTCATTCGAAAACGTACCAAAACAAAAAAAAAGAAAGAAAAGTAAAAGCCACAAATAGGTCCGAAGTCTCATTTTAATCACACGTCGAAAGCGGCTCAATTATCAATAACATATCTTTAAGTTAGCTGTATTTTCACTGTGAGGATTTCAAAGGCGTAGTTGTGACAAATTCATGTATGTTTTTCTAGGGTGAAGTTATAGCTTATTAATCACGATCGCTTACTCTACGGTACACTTTAAATTGTTTGAATAGGTTTGAAGCTTATATTAAACTCTATAATATACACTTAAAATATATCCGTCAACGACGTTATATCAGTATATTTTTCTTTGTCTCATCTAGACGTACAAGTCCTAAAAGTGTTCCGGATATCATGGAGGAAAGAAGTTCGGCTTTTGCAAATCAGATTAATACCGACTCCACCACCGGGTCTGAAATTGCAGTTTACGAACGCGGCGGTCTGAATTCATCTGAATATCAATATGCTGATATCACTTTAGACAACGCACAGCCAAAAGATCTTGGGAATTGTTACGGCACTAAAAAAGCAGACAACCCAGGGCAAAATAACATGCCGGAAAACATGAAAGCCTACAGTCATTTAGAGATTAAGCCGAATATATTCAAGGACACCACTTATTCACACATATCAGAAACCAGTCGAGGGAAACTCAATTCAGAATCAAGCAGTTCTGCCTACTCACAAGTTTCCAGAGTCAATGTTTCAAAGCAAATAAATAAAATGACCGAGGAGCCTGACGACGAATATGACAAGCTGCAAAACACTAAGCGGAAAACCATATCAGAAAAGAACGTTCAAGAGAATAATGGAGACTCAAAGTATGATCATGTGGTCGCAGGTGCAAGTAATGGCAAGAAGAACAATCATTAAGGGGATGGTTATTCTCATTTGAATGGCATGTTATCTGATGAGAATGTTCCAGTTTCAATGCATTCATATGCAAGTAATTAGACCCCTGCTGGAAATTAATTATGGATTTTTTGAGATGCAATATCAACAGAAGTGTGAAGAAGCTGTTGACGTAACTATACATAAGTTTTAGACTGGAACCGTTTCAGACAAAATAATATTCAAATATAAGACCATGAACAAAATTTTAAGATATGCATCACAATAAGTAAGACACGGGCTGCAGGATAGACAATTAAGCCAAATATATGCAAAATCATTATTTTACGCGCGTGAAATGACGTTATCCGATCCAGGTGCGTAGCACGGTCGTAAATAATAGTTACCATTTTTCTAACACTATTAATACTAGTATGCCGTGTTATAATCGAAATAACAAGTTTCCAAGTGTGATTTTATCGTAGAATAACCCGACTTTTTCGTTTTTATGCGAAACAATATATAACTCAAACCTACAGCCTTCGTGATATATACTTACGCCTAAGAACTCAAAACACGGCTTATTCTACGATAAATCACACTTGGGAACTTATTTGTTCTTATATGAAATACAATAAACAAATAACATATAGAGTAAAAGGTTGACTATGTATAATAGATATTCTCTGCTGATTTCATACCAAGGAAAGTAGCTTGAAAAACACTTATTTCGAATGGGCTGCTTAATGACATTTGTGAATGAAGACGAGGTTGTGTATGAAATGCTAAAGATACATTTGGGCCTATTTTGCCATCAGTTTGCGGGAATGGGAGGTGATGTAGAGATGCCTTTGTTTATATCTCTGTCTGTCCTTACTTTTGGCCGTCAAGGAAAATGAGTGTGACACATATCACCAAAAGTATCTAATCAACAGTCATTACACTTTATTGGGAGTATTTTTTTCTATGTGACAAATTGTTCACGTGAGCCGTCGTCGTCCGTCGTAAAGAGTTCCAACTTTTATACTGTAGAGGTCAAAATTCTGAACCAGTCGTAATGCGACTTAGTCAGGATGTTTCTAGAGTGTTTGGGGTTGTGTGTGCGTCCAGTAAATCTACCTTTACCTTTTATTCTTTTATCAGTCAGGATGTTTGTTTTATTAACATAATGTCGGATGAATTGTAAACCGTTTAAAGAACAAGACCACACTAATAACTTTTAACACTCAAGACCCCGTATTGTTTACTAGATCTACGAGAAATCTGGTTAGAATGTTTGTCTTTATGAAATCAAGGGCAAGTTTGCAACTGGGTGACTTGTGTCAAAAAATATGTCACTTGGTAATGTCAAAGTAAAACGTTGTTAACATTCTAGATGTTTTTTTTTTCTACTAAATCTACATAACTTCTGAAACTAGATTTCCTGGAACCGGAAACTATGCCACTAAATAGCTAGGTCTGGAATCAGAAACTATGCCACTAGGTCAAACCACCTGAAAACCAAACCTTTCAATACTCTAGAGGACATAGTTTCAAGCTGATTTATATGAAACCGATCTAATGAATCTAAAATAAGATTTGTCAGGTTTTTGTTATAGAATTCAAGTTAATCTTGTATCCCAATTTAAAGTTTGTTTTTAAATCTTGTAAAGACAAATATAATCACCTTGTTTCATACTTATAGAAAGTGTTAAGAAGGCTTTTCTATCATTTTACAAAGTAACATAGCTTTTGACACAAGCTGACTAAGTTTAAAACTTGATCTAGTTTTGAATAAGACAAACAGTATAACTATGTTTTAAATGGACTACACATGTGAGCTCTAAAGTGTTGATAGTTAAATCGTGAAGGCTGGACGTCGATGGACGAAGACTGACGACGGATACAATGCTATTGAAATAGCTCACACTGAGCATTTATTTTCAAGTCAACTTAAGACCTACGTCTGTTTAAGATGTTGAATAAATATTCTATAATAATTTTGTTATTTCTTTAATTTTCTGTCATAGCATTTAATACAATCGTCAAAATTAATTGACAGACCACGCTAACGAGAGCCCCAAAATGCCCGAGCCCGAGTATATGCAACAACGTAAAGCGAATTTAGGTCTTCACATTATGGCATTCATGCAGATAATAGATTTCATCTACATAGATAATAAAAACAAGAAAAATAACTTTTATATTTGCGGATCAGAAATGCAAAATTGAGAAAGCGTTAAGACGGTAAACCTATTGTTAATTTCACATGATAAAAAGTATCTACACCACAAATAAGTTACTTTCATATGAATATGTACTATCTGGATTGTGTTTGAAGTTCCAGTGCGCTATACACCTAAAGATTTACACAGTGTCCAAACAGTTCCAACCGGACATGTTACACCTAAGGGCCTGATAAATGATATTTGATCGTTGAATAAAAACAAAACATTTAATTTTATGACGTTTCAAAATGGGTAGAGGTCGTAAAATGGATGAAGTCTTCTTTACATAATTCGATTTCATTAATAAAACTCAAATATGAATCTTCTTAACAACATGCTTTACTACACATTTGGAACATTTCATAAATCTTATCTTTGTATTATTAAAGGTTATGCCTTAAATATATAGTGGTGTTAGAGTTTGGGATTAGTGATATATCTTACTCAAGCAATAGGTCTGCACATTCTTTGCCTAGTATAGTGTTTCACCATGAAATACGAATATGTATTCATTTCTTGTTTTGTATTCTCTAGCAACTGTAATAAGTTTCGAGTTAATTATCATTAAGGCTATCAATTCTGTCCTTAAACAGTATACGAGTACATTGTAGTTCGTTTGCAAATTTGCAAACAAAAAGAGTATAAATATGTCAACATTGCACAATTTTTTGCAAGAGGGGTTGGATACTTCCAAATAAATGATAGAAAGTAATGATACAAATACGATATTAAACGACATATCACAGTTGGTCACGTCGGACTTTGAAAAAAAGGTAGAGTTCCATCCGTAGTAGGCCGTAGATTGTCTCCTTTTTCTGTAATATTCAACATATATTTCTTTCGTTTATTTTTGTAATAAGCTGAGAACATAGATAAAGCCAAGAATGTTTATATGTAAGTTTCCTTTACATCATTACTAATCCCACGACGTAAGAAAATGTGATAGGATGTTAAACGTTTTGCACTATTAATACTTTATACGTTGTATACTGGTTGATATGATTATATGATTTAAACTTCCTCATAAGCCATCTTAAATATTAATTTATTATGAGAATAAAATGATGATTTTTAAGAATTGAAAGCATGTTTGTGTGTGTGAGTTTTTTTTTTTGGTTCACAGCCCTCAACGGAGTGACGCACATGTGAAATTATTTATTAAGAAGTCTTTAAGTACATACTGATATTCATTAAATTAATTCCCACGCTTTTATATCATTTTCATTTCAATGACATCAGAAAATGCACAGTTTCGTGAGAATTCAGTCTTATGTTAGCTCAGCAGTAACAGTGACAAAATCCAGTCTTGAGCACGCAGTACGCTGGAGTATTATTTAAAACCGGTCACATTTTTATCTGTTTGGAAAAATGTATTAGATACTCAATACTTACATTATACGGTCCAAGTCTGCTGTCAGTTAACATAAACAGCAATTTCCTAACATTTCAAACTATTTAGCAAGGCATGTAAGGTACATAATTATATAGCTCATTTGGTCTCTTTATGTAAAGTGTACTCTTTCTGTAGCAGTAAGAAATCATCTGAATGAATCTTTAAATATATTTTTCTATATTGTTGTTTATGTCACATGGGTTTAAAGACCATCTGGATGAACATAAAATGAACTTGTTAACTTATTAACTTGAATATAAAAAATAATTGTGCATAAATGTTGCCCCTTTTCACCTGCAGTGAACGTCCTCAGTCAAATCGAGTCTGCTATTTTATTATTTAGGTTTATTCTCTGCTTCGAAAAAATCTCCTTATAGATTTCTTTTATTACCACAACAATAAGCTTTAAGTGCCGTGTGGCGGCCGTATAAAGTATTCTATGTACGTGCACTAAGTGTTGTTATATTTTATTTTCTGGCCCGTTCGGAAGCAAATTGTATGTATAGTATAACAGAGTTTCGATTAAGCTGTCATAAGGGGTCATAAGGGTTGTTTCACGTTTCATTATTTGTCATGAATATAGTCATGTTTTATTTTGTTTCATTATCTTGTTATTATTTTTAAAACAGTTAAATACTTACTTCAACCGATTAAAACTTCCTGGTAGTACAGATCAGCTCACGCGGAAAACCCACTTTCCGTTTTTCCTCGAAGGAAAAATCTTGTACAGCGAGGAATTCCTCCGAGTACTGCCTAATTCTGACTCGGAGTACCGACTGTTATAGTTTTATTACTTTAGCGGAATTTCGTCGAGTCACTCCGAGAAATTACTTGACGGAACTCCGAGTCGAAATTATACAGGTAACACTATAACGATTTCCGGTATTTTATGGCCACTCCGCGCGACTCCGAGTCTGTAATAAACAATAAATCTGTCATTTCGAGTGCCGCGAGATGATTTGACGAAACTTCGAGGCAGTATTTCCTTACTTGGACGGATTTTTTTTATATAATTAGCTTGTTCTTTTAATAGTATGAAATTGGTGTGAATTTTGATATTGAAATAGTTTCTGACCATGTGAATTAGATTAAGAAGTACATTTATGTATAATAAACTAAATTATTAATCAAACGAAATTAAACAAACTTTCATATCACCGCCGTTAAAGGAAAGTGATTTGTTAAATTTTGATATTTAAATAATTTCTGACTTTGCCAATTAAATTTAGGAAAAAAGTCGTGTAATAATTTATGCACTAAATTAAGAATAATTTATAACTAGATAAACTTTGAAATAACACTCGCTAAAAGTAAATTGTTTAAGATGATATTGAAATATATGCGAATTAGATTTAGAAGTAAGTTTATGTAGAACGGACTAATTATTAATGATATATGATTAAACAAACTTCCAAATGACAATTTCTGATTTCGCGAATTTAATTTAGAAATAAAGTCATAAAAAATGCACTAAATTACTTAATTATGAATATTTTATAACTAGATAAACTTTAAAAATACACCCGCTAGAAAGTATTAAAAATTATAAAAAAAACTAAGCAAACTTTCAAATAACGGCCGTTAAAGAGCAGTGATTTGTTAAATATTATGTTGAAATAGTTTCTGACAGTGCAAATTAAATGTAGAAATAAACTGATGTAAAATGGACAAAATTATAAACTATATAAAACTAGATAAACGTTAAGATAATGGTCGTTGAAGAAAGTTACTTTTATAAATTAATTAAAATTATAGGAGAAATGATTTATTTTATTCATTTTGAAGGAATTATAAATGGGATAAGAAATACTACTGCCGTATAAAGTGATAAAATATCATAAGTAAACAGAAAAATTTAGTTTATTTTAAAGTAAGATAAAAATACTACAGTATTATTTTTATTTACAAATACTGTGTTATTTCGCGTATCACTATCATAATGTAAAATATAATCACCCTGCTCCGAGTAATCTGAAATCTGTCCTCGAAGTTACTCGAAGGCCCATTAAAATTTGTATAGGTAATTATTTATTCGTCTCGGAGTCACTCGAAGGAATTCCGTCAGGTGACTCGGAAACAAAAGAAAGCAATATAGTTGTGTATTCCGCTAATTTGATTTCATCTCGAGTCACTTCGAGGGTTTCCTTCGAGTGACTTCGCATAAATCCTCGGAGTCAGATAGCGAAATTCCTTGACGGAAAACGGCTGACTCGAAGAAACTTCGAGTCGGAGCCTTGGTACTCGTTTTTGCCATCCTCCGAGGATCGAGTAGAATGGGTTTTCCGCGTGAGCTGATCTGTATATAACAATAGAGTAGATATCAAAGGATATAAATCATTAAACCAAATATAATCACGTAGGTTATAGTAAATACAGCTTAAGTGTTTATCATAAAACAGGATATAGGTTACTTTGTCTATTTACGTTCATTTTAAAATGAAATTGATGGCGTGGATAATAAACATCATATCGTTGTCTGAAGTTAAACGTATTTACAAAATTGAGTAACAGTATGAAATGGCTAATGATTTATATTTGAGACTACTTGGGATACTATTATCTGTTTACAACTCTTCAGCAGGTATGTATTTGAAACAAAAGTCTGACTTTTAAGAATAATATAACAGAAATTCTACTTGATGAGGTCCATAATGACCATCTCACCACATAATGGATGAAAAATGGCTTATGTAGCAGTAATTTAGAGAGATAAATTAAGCTGTTATGTCTGATGGACTGCCGTGTGTTTTTATGAAACAAGGAGTTAGGAAGCAGTGAAAAAGCTGATAGCTTTGATAGACTATGAGGTGTTTTTCTGAAGCATTGCTTTATAAAGCTGTGCGTTAAATCGATTAATAAGGATTTATCTTTAATTGGACGCCGGATATTTTCCTGAAGCCTAGTTTTTTTGTAGCAGTGCTTTAGATCTAGGAAGCTGTTTTCTTTCATTTACTGTCGGGTGTATTCCTGAAGCAAGATTTTAGGTAACAGTGCTTTAGATAAACTAAGCAGCTCTTTCTGTTTGCATTAGCGATTTTACTCAGTTTCACTTGTACTTCTTTGTTTGTTTTACAATTAAACAATATTTCACCGAGCAAAAACCACATTTAATAATCACTTCTCTAAATGAAAACAACTTACATGAAACATATGCATGTAATTTTGCCATTGAACTATTAAACCTTTCCGGCTGTTTATATTTTTGTTACCTATTTGAACCTATTTTCACCTAACTACTTGTACGAGTTTAACCAATGGTAAAAAGATTCAGTTTTTAGCCTATTCAAAAATAAAATTGTTTTAACAAACCGGTGATGTGAAACATGTATACATGCGATATCTGTTTTAACTTCCTGAAATGGTCGAAACATTAATGCAAATGGAATATTTAAAGTGTATAAAATGTGTTGTTCTCTTATTTGCATATATTGGAATACTTGGTAGGTACAATTGTTAACAAATGACAATAAAACTAGGCTACTTAGTTTTTTATCAAATTTAGTCCTTATCCAATGTAATTTTGCATTAATTACAATTTTGTGTTTAAAATCCACAGGGAAAAAGTAACAATTTGAAAGATCCCATACATTTTAAAGTCCAATTTTATCTTCATTGTTTACATATGTATGCTTTCGGACAAAATATTGCCTGTACACTGTTTTTAACAATATGAGCCGTGTTGATATTTCGCCCAATTCATTGAAAATTACGTTCTAACTGTTTACAATTTCATTCCGACAGATACGACGTATTTTCAGCTCAACGAAAAAATCTCTCTCTACATTCAATTTAATATCTGAGTTTTCCTATTTGAACGTAGGTCTATGTTCAGCAGGAAAATTCTAAATTAAATATACAAATGCCCGTCTGTGTTTTCTATGAACATATCGTGAACATGGCACCAAACGGTTGGTCGTCACGCTCCTTTGTTTATACACGCCAGGTCAGGAAATGGTAATTCGTCTTGCGGAATAGTTTCATTTGGGCGAATTATTATGCACAGCTAATAACCTTCTCCGTGTTTGTGTAAATACATTAAGACATACATATTGTGTGAAATTTCGTTTTAAACATGTCAGTTTAAATTGAAGTATTGGATAAAATTTTAAAGCGCTAAAGATATTGTTGTGATGATTAAAGCATTGTTAGTCATAATAGAATAAACTGTAATGTATTACGTGTAATTTCCACATGTGTCACCTGTTATGCAGTGGATTTTTAAGAGGACGCATATTGCTACATTCACAGTTCATACAGAAATGAGGAAGGGGTGCATATTCAAGAAATTCATTGTGGGAAGATATAAAACATATTCCTACCTGATATAATACTGATCGACACCTGTAAATTTCAGTACTTTGTAGATAAGGATGTGGTACTATGAATGTAATAGGAAAACAGAGGTCTTTGTGAAAGTACATTCAACACAAAATATTAAGCTTTTGTATAACGTCACGTCATTTCAACTCGGGATGGACGCCATCTTTCTCTTTGATAAAAAATGTAAACAAAAAAATCGGAGTGGGATTAGCATTGCAAAGGATAACATGACATTCTACACAATGAATACCTTAGAACAGATATCTAAGATGCGACACAGGTCTGGTGGGTTAAATGCATAACGTCGGTCACTTGAAATTGATCTTGAAAAGGTGGTTAATTTTAGTTTATTTACATGGTTTTTAATTTTTCCACGACTTCTCGGCGATTCACTGCAAAAAGTATTACTGCGCCGGACGAACGGCGACTCTAATAAATAACGGGAGACAACTTAGGTGTCAGCACGTGTATGATTTAAAAAAAACAACAACATGTCGATGATTATAATGTCTTATCAAATAACGAATCCTATTTTCAGATATTCGTCTTTAATATCAGAAAATTATTAATTACTATTGACATTTTCAAAAAATATAACTTACAGTGGACTACTTTGCGCATCAAACGCATTTCCGCTTCAGTTGTGAGGCACTTCCGTTATACTTTTTGACAACAATAATAAAACACAAAATGAATCAATAAAGTCACTTATAAACGGACTGCTACTTAGATCAGTGTAAGTGTAGTTGTTGTTACAACAGTATACTTGTTCATTACGTTATGAGATAAAGTTTTTCTTGAACAGCATAATCAATTAATTACGTTTAGATGATATTGCATTTACAACTTGTCTGACCCCGTTTTTTACGTGAATGACAGCAGTCTCGTGCAACTCGTGCAAACAGAGTTATGAAAGTATTGTGGAAAATTCAAAGACAAATTATAAATGTCATTAAAGTGGGGATAACTGTATATTCGTTCAGTTTTGATCATTGACATTCCTGCTGTGTATTAGTAAGTTTTGTGAATAAGATTGGAATGTTATTTTTGCACATATACACACTGATTGGACCTCTCAACCAAACTTCATACCTTATTTTAAGGATTTTTAAGACAATACATTTTCAAAAGTTTGTTGAATGTGTTTTGATATTTAAGTGCACTGTAGTTCATGAATACGAAGTTGAAAATTAATAATGGAACCATTTCTAGGCCCTTATTGTAAGCCACTCGACTTCTGTAACGATAAATGTTTCATGTATTAATGGGAATATACTCTTTTAGTTTTGGAATGTGGCATTCCTTGACCACCATAACTTTTCATATGCACTACTTTGTAAACAAACTAAATGATGTGTTTTAGCTTACATATGCAAAATGAAAAAAAGTAAAGACAGTGAACTTATTTCAATTTTTTTCTTTAAAATTAAAATCTGTAGGATATTGATAAATGTTTGGACAAGGTAAAGCACTATTATTTTCGCACAAAAAAAATAATTGTTGACTTTGAATGAACACAATAAGTCGTATGCAATTCAACAATAACTTTCTTGTTTGAGTTTTTCTCATTTTTATTTTGTGTACTTATAGCAGTTGAAACAGTATCCATTTCATTTACCAAAACTTTGTACCTTTTTGCAGGTAAATTTTATCATACCCCACCAACTTTTTTTTCTAATGTCAAAGTCTCCGTCCCCTTAATGTATGTAAAATGCAAAGATCCCACATTGAAAGGTTAACTGAATCTTTGTAGTTTTAAATTCCTTTTGTGAATGCTACAGGTCATTTTTATTAATTTATTACGTTGAAACAAATACCGTTTATCTGATCGGTGGCTAACAATAACAAAACTATGCTCCACCCGTTAAGCTCAATTGGTGCACAGACTTGCTATGAATTGAATGCGCGCGCCAGGGCATGTCATAAAAAAGGCAATATGAAGACGCTTGAGATTGTTTCGAGGAAATGCCCTCTTGCTGAAGCTGCATATTTGGGGTATTTCGGAGTATATGTTGACGAAAACTATAGAAAACCGTTTCGCAGGTTTTGCTGTACTTGAAAGTATTTGTCTATAAGTTTGCCTATAAAATAAGTTTAATTAATACATAGATATATAATGAAATGTAATTGATACAAGTTCATGCTATATACAGAAACTATGTACAAATGACAATGACGAGAAATGTGTACCGAGAGCAATACTCAGATAGACAAAAGTGTTGACCTTCTAGTTATTATTTTGTCGATGATGGAAAAAATGCACCCATCAACTTTTTTAATTTCCTCTATAGTACATGGTCCATAGAAATACTGTCTATATTTTATTACAAAGAAATCAGCTGGATTTGTCGGTATTACTTATCTTTAGCGAAAATAAAAAGATATTTATGTTTTTATAGAGTTGTTTGATTTATAATCATTGGTTAAGTATTGTCGTTGATGACGTCATGTTACGTCTGCTTTGCTTTACACACTTCCTTCAAATGATGTACTCGTAACATAATTAATTTCGACGTCTACTGTCATTGTCAAGGCCACATGCATCACTCCGGTCATTATTTTAGCACAAGCAGGCACCCGAGTAGAACCGTCGGCCTTTCGTAAGCAAAATGAATGGCATTTCACATGAAAAAATGCAGCAGTTTCTTGTGTAAGAAAGGGGTGGTCTGGATGGGTTTCAAATGCAAAGAAATTTGTTGAAAGATGTTGCATAGATACAGCTATTTACAGGCCTTTGAATTCTTTTATTTCATTTTCTAACCTTTTGACCAAACACTTGTACCACTTACCCTTTAATCTTTATTGCATTTTTGTGGCATTTTGTAAAAAAGGAGTAAGATTACAGAGGAAGCTATGCCGCAAGTAACAATTATCATTTTCCCGCACTTTTCACTGTGAATAGTTGTCATTTTGAAATATATTATTCTTTCTGTGTGATTTTTATTTTGTTTCTTTCATTATTCAGCTGTCGATAGCGACTCTTTTGACTGCAATTTTGATGATGGGTTTTGTTACTGGAAACAGGACAAAACTGATGACTTTGACTGGACAAGATGGTCCGGAAATACCCCTACTAACCTTACAGGACCGGATTCTGATCACACATCAGGAGGTAATAAACCTGAATATTTAGCAATGCTGTATAATTATAGTTCTGTGCAAAATGAATGTCGAAATAACGTCGATTTTCTGTTCAGTTCTGAAACATGCTACAACAGCACATTTTACAAAGTTAATCATTGTCACAGGGTACATACGTATATGGGATTTGTATGTATTAACAATGAAGATTTCTCAGGGTAACATGACATGTCTTTTGCTACCATTCAACTTGTGGAGATAACTTTAATGTATGCTGACCTGTAGTTCTGAAGTTTGGTTACTACTAAGAATGATTGTGTATGCATAATTAACCGATTAAAACTCCCCTGGTATTTTCTACCGTTTCAAGGAGGTCCTCAACTACGTTCAAATAATAGCTTGTATTGTATTTTACTTTTATGTGTGATCCATGCTTACACTTGTGTAGGGTTCCTTATGAATATTATTTCTTGTTTTCGTCATCAGATGTGTAGAGTATAAATTAAACATACATTATTTTACATTAGAGGGCTTTTACGCGTATATTGAAACGACACGAAAGGATGGCGCTAGCTACACGGCTAGACTGATCAGCCCACAGAAGGATCCTGGACAATACTGTTTCTCATTCTGGTACCATATGTATGGCAAGCATATCAATAAACTCAGTGTATCAAAAAAGGAAGGCACGGATACAAAAGAATTATTCTGGAAAACAGCAGACCAGGGAAAGCAGTGGATATTAGGACAAATACAGTTTGTGGCTGAAGAAAGCTTTCAGGTAACTGCTTTTATCGAAGTTAATGTATATGTCATTAATCATTCCATAAACGCGCATATTCAGTTTTAGATGTATAATTGGTATTATGTTACATATACTACATTTATAGAGAACTCTTTTGATATTCAATGAAATTTCAATGCATGTTTCAATAGGTACCTTTATATACAACGATTGCAAAATTTGCGTACTTGTTTTTTTTCTGCTTAGCAGATTGTTATTGAGGGAAAAGCAATAGATCAGGGGGTAACATGGTATGGTGACATAGCAGTTGACGACATAGTACTGGTTCCTATTGAAAAATGTCCAACAGGTCAGTGAGTCATTTATTTCATTTCATTATATGATTGTCGTTGATTCAACACATCTATTCCATGTATATTTTGGAAAGTTGTACTCCTTTTATTCTTTAATCAATAGAAGGCGTTTTACTATGACTTTGTGGTGCTTACTTTTTTGTTGTTATTTTGGTGAGTTTGATTCATTCTTCAGCTATCGATAGAGACTCTCTTGACTGCAGTTTTGATGATGGGTTTTGTAACTGGACACAAGACGAAAATGATGACTTTGATTGGACAAGATTGTCAGGAAAAACCCCTACTACGTTTACAGGACCGGATTATGATCACACATCAGGAGGTAATAAACCTGTCAAAACTAAATCATTCAAATATATCTTTAAAGGAAACTAATAAAGGATGACGATAGTAATACCACAATATTCGAATGTAGACCCTGACACAATATAGTTCATTTTCTTATTTATTAATTATTATTATGTTTTTTTGTTGTTGTTTTTTGGGGGGTTGGGGTGGGGGAGTAAAAAAGGCGTTTTCATGCTAGGTATTGCTTTGTTTTAAATTTGATCAGTAATTCACATCCTTATAGAGTATTTTAGTAGAGGCCAGATATATGGAAGTTGTTAATATGTAGTTCTTTGATGTTGCTTAGTGACAGCTGAGGATGCTGAGAAAGTTTGCGGAAGAATACATTGTTTACAAAAGTGATGTCATTCAAAGTTAGCCGGTGCTCTTGCATTATAGTCGACATATTGCTTTTTTCTGTGTTTTCACTAGTATTTTGATTATTTTATACAAGGAACATGGTCTGGCAACAAGTGAAAGAATAGAAAAGTAAAATAAAACACTGTTGACTTTGACAATTTAATATGACTCAAAGAAGAAAAGTATTTATACCGTCACACCATAATACCGGCATTTCACAATTTAGCAATACTATATAATCATAGTCCCGGTGGAAACGAATATTGAAACAAGCCAGTGAATTGATATTTTGTAAGATATTTAATTTTAAGATATATTTATGATTTTTAAAACAATTGAAGAGCAATAATTGCAGTTATTGGATAAATCCTTATGAAAGATTTGCATGCTCCACCGCCCTATATAGATTTATCGTTGTATATTGAATCTGTTGAAGATCCATCAATGGGTACTTTGTTTTGTGGGAATGTATGAATGTTTAAGATATTAAAGAGCAATAACTTTGCAGTTACTGGAGAAATCCTGATCAAATTTTTTATTTTTTGTTCACAACCGATTTATAGTGATTTGTTTAACGTTTCATGAAGATTGATCATTTAGTTACTTAGATAAGTCAAAAAGCTATGTTTTACAAAATCAACTAATAATATGCTTTTACTAGGTCAAGCGAGATATTTCATCATGTTAGCGAAGGTCATGTGCTAATAAATAATCCTATAAGGTTAGGTGATTCTAGCTAAAATACTTTCGATGTACAAGCACTTTTAATCCGGGACAGACCGACGGACGTACTCATGGACTCACGCACGGACGGATGGACGAACAGCCGGACTCGCACCACCTTCGCCTTCGGCGGAGGATGATAAAGTTTATTTTACTTTAAGTTTACTTTACTTTACCGGCTACGTTTCAAACTAACCCTGGCCCTGGTAACGTGAAAGGATGTATGAAAACGAACTTACTGCCATGCTGTCTATGAATATTTCAAATGAAAATATAAACACTCCCTAAATGGATCGAAACTAATGCATAAACAAAGACGGTATTCTTCATTTTACTTACACCTGAAATAAATAACTTTTCAAGTCCGATGTGCTGGTACCAAGATGGTTTGATATTTTTATTACTGTCTGTTTTAAATAGTGTGTCTCTTGTTGTTCAGCACCCGGCAAAGTCGTTGAGAATATCAGAATGTGGTTTGATATGTTTTCGTTTGTATCAATATGCCGTTCCCCACCCATATTTGAAAACCAGTATCATCAAAAACAATTGAAATTATCATTGATTATTATTTAAATTATTTAACAAGTAACTTCAAATGAATTAAGCTTTGGTATACACATCATGTCTTTTGCTATCATTACATGTGTTAGAGATTCTTCTTGCGGAGATAACTTTAATTTACACGGACCTGTTATTGAAGGATTTGGTTAGTATTAAGAGTCATTGTGTATCATAACTTCCCAGTAGTGTTTTGCCAATGACTAAGGCCGTCCGCAACTATGTTCATTTTAATAATTTATTTTGTTGTTTCATGCTTTGTTTATGTGTTAGGCTCGTTCTGTTTGAAAATGGCTATTTTTGTCCATTCTGCAACCTTGTTTGTCTTACGAAATATGTTCAGTATATCGAAATAAAATACATTAAACATATTTAACTATTAATTAGAGGGCTTTTACGTGTATATTGAAACAACGCGAGAGAAAGGTGATGACTATATGAATAACTTCAAGGCAAGACTGATCAGTCCACAGAAGGGTCCTGGGCAATACTGCTTTTCATTCTGGTACCACATGTACGGCAGTCATATCAATAGACTCAGCGTTTCAAAAGAGGAAGGAACGGATACAAAAGAATTATTCTTGAAAACAGGGGAGCAAGGGAACAAGTGGATACTTGGACAAACACAATTTGAGGCCAAAAAAAGTTTTCAGGTGAATCAAAATATAATAAAATGCTTGTTTTTATTTACTTCACAAAAATCATTTCTAGTTTATTTTTCATGATTACATTACTGTTATTATTTTTATTACTATGATCATCATTATAATAGTAGTAGTTGACTAAGCCCGAGTAATTATTCTCAAGACAAGTAATATGAGTTATATGAAATGCAATTAAAAATGATTGATGTAGATATATTCAGCGGTTGCATCCGAGTCCCGCCGAAACAAAAAGCATTCCGGATGTCATAATGCTATATTGGCTACACTTATTTATCATACGTGCATTTTATCAAACGTCGCCCGCGTGACGATGCAACGTTAAAACACCTGTTACTAGTATTCCAAAAGTACATTTTAGTTGACAATTTTGTAGAACCAGAAACATGCAAATTGACAAGATGAAAATGATATAAATGAATGAAGAGATAATAAAACTGTAAAAATAAAATACAAAATGATATTTAGTTGTTTACAGTGTGAAACGACAGTGTTTAACGCCCCGCACCCGTGAAAATTACATTCATATACTTGTATTCTATACCTGAATGAATCTTACTTAACATAATCTGTTTCTTAAAATGATTTTTTTTCAATGGGCTCTAAATAAAATACTGTTTTAACACTGTTCTGTGACAATAGAATTCGGTTATATTTAAGATGATTTATAAGGAATTAAACTTATTACTACCAACTTTAGTTCAGTATTTATGGACCAGGGTACGAAAATCCCCGCTCGCAAAGTAAGTATGGATCGCGTCTATGTCACAGTTAATGCCAAACACAATTTGTATTAACGTTAATCACCCATATGTACATGTAAACGATCGTTTAGCTTGCATGTTGTTGTTTTAGTTTCATTTGATTTGATTTCGACAGATTGCTATTGAGGGGAAAGCAAGAGATCACTGGAGAACTTGGTATGGAGACACAGCAATTGACGATATAGTAATGTTTCCCAGTGAAAAATGTCCAACAGGTCAGTACACATTTTATTTCACTTCCAACATATTTCATTTTCATTGCATGTTCTCAGTACAAATGTATTTCAGTACTTAATATCATATTCTTGCATTTATTCTATGCACTTTCGACAATACGTTGTTCTGTTTGCTTTGTGTTTTGATCCAATAGTCATGTTGACAACGGAAGTAGCGTCAGAAGTAGTTTTTGCGTATTCTAGAAAATGCCAAACAGTTCTTTTTTTCATTTAAGATTGTGGCGATCCTACTCCAGAAGCTGGGTTTGCAACTCCAATGAACATCAAAATTGGATCTCTAGTGCAAATAGCATGCGAAGCTGGTTATGAAATTGCAGGGAATTCATCTGTTATTTGCCTAGCAAATGGTACCTGGAGTAACAGGCCAGTATGCCAACCAATAGGTAAATATTATTCTAATGACGTCATTTCTGTATTGATTAAACATAATTATTGAAACATTACTTACTCTTAATGATATAGTTTTGTAACGTATAAACAAGGGAAGACTTGAGGTACTACAAAACTGTAAGCTTATTGGATATTTATACATTAAAATGAATTCGGTGTACCACTGCTCCGTGCTCAATAGTCGATATGTACATGATTAACATAATTGTTTATATTGCACTAAAATAAATTGTGTGTAGCACTGCTACGTGCTCAGTGATCGGAATGACCATGATTTACACAGTCGATGTAAATTATCAAGGGAATACTTTGTTTATCAGATTGCATGACGCCGACCCTCAACAGTGCAATAATTGTAAATGCGTTAGAAGGCACTACATACAACATGACAGCTAATTTGTCTTGTGCAGTTGGCTTCTCGTTGATTGGCAATGCATATATAACTTGTCAGGCGGATGGAAACTGGACAACGCAACCGCTTTGCGTCATCAACA
Source organism: Mercenaria mercenaria (assembly GCF_021730395.1). Lineage (NCBI taxonomy): Eukaryota > Metazoa > Mollusca > Bivalvia > Venerida > Veneridae > Mercenaria > Mercenaria mercenaria. The sequence continues at coordinate 26,499 of NW_026463745.1, forward strand.
GTATTTGTTTCACATTTAATAACCCTAAATATCTTGTGACATAGTTTAATTTCATACTTTATATTTAACAAACAAGAAAGTTTATTTTCTGTGTTTTAGCTAGCACAAATGTTTTACAGACACATTTATTATTTACTTTGTGATACGATTTGAAGGTAATTCCAAAAGTCCTTTGAAACTTCGTATTTATCAGGAATGGTCACCCTTTTTTTTTCTCGATTTAGATTCATGGAACTGTATATAATATATTCATTAAAAACAGATTTTACTTATTCGTTATCAAGTTCGCTAAGTTGGTTATTTAATTTAAATCCAGACTGCAGTGATCCGACACCAGAATCAGGAAATGTTGATGACAAAAACTTTCAGTATGGCTCAGTTATTGAAGTAACATGCATAGAAGGGTACAAAATCAGTGGAAATTCTTCAATTGTGTGCCAAGCAAATTCTACATGGAGTAATATTCCAGTGTGTGACCAGATAGGTAGGTCAGTTGCAATGGTTTCAAACAGAATTATTCCAAATGTTCATGCTGACATTCATTACACCGTCTGTGTTAAGAATGATAAAGGATTAAATATGGTAGTTGTAATTCGCCGAATGTGCCTCCGTGGTCCACTCGGATATAGTTCATATAAGTACATTAGTGTCATTTTCACGATTTCATGCCAAAAATAAGCTTTGTTTGTGCTTGATTGTAAAAAAAAAGTTATTAAAACGAACCTTATATTCTTCCAAAGTTATACTGTAACTGCTGTATAAAATTGAAGTTAGTAGGCATTTTTGATATCTTCATACGCAGTATTTGCATTTTTATCATGTTCCTCAGTCACGTGGCCATGACTTCCTTGCATTATTCTTAATCCAATATTTCTGGTGTTACTGATTGCGTATCTTCACGAAGAAAAAGCGGCATCCTTGGCAGAGTTGTAAAGGTCGCTGACTTCGAATCACTTGTCCCTCGCCGATGTGGGCTCAAGCCGCACTAGGGGCATTGAATTCTTCATGTAAAGTAGCCATCTAGCTAGTTAACGGAAGGTCAGTGGTTGTACTAAGGTTATCGTCTTTGATGAAATAATTCATGTAGAGCATCTGGGGTCTTCCTCCATCATCAAAGCTAGAAAGTCGCCATATGACCTATAATTGTGTCGGCGCGATATTAAACCCAACAATAACAAATTCAAGAAGAAGGTAGTCTCACAAGAAAGTAAAAGGCTTTAAGTGCTGGTAAAAAGATGTTATACAGTGTTTTAAGGTAGTTCTGCACGTTTGATAAACCGGAAGTGATGGCGTAACGTCATTTATTCGGAAAACGTAAAATAAAGCCTGGATTCGGCGTACGGAAATGAAAATAATTTTATGATTTAATCAAAACCTGTGAGTGAATTTATTATAATGGCACTGTTGGTATATTTCTAAAGTCAAAATATGATATTAAAACATATGACACGTTAAAAAAATTCAAAAAATGTCTTAAAAGTAGCGTGAAATGTCCGGTTCACTTTAATCTTGGTTAAATATCTCAAAAATAAGCACACGGACCTATACATTTTATTTCACCAAATTATAGGCCATATGTTTATTTACAACTGTGAGAAGTTTCATCAAAATCTACATTGTAGAAAAATTTCTATTCGCGAAAATGTTATGAAAGTTATGATTTTCCCATAGACACCCATTATGAAATACTGCCTGAGGTCCACATTTTTCAAATCAGTTTAGCAAAAAATCAAGCACATGACCCTACTGTTTTTATCTGCTGAATTTTCTAGGTATATTCTGAAGTTCTGAAAAATCAGAGTTTAAGCAAATTCTACATTGTAGAAAGAAATTCTATCCAAACGTGCAGAACTACCTTAAGTAGAAAATGTTAGCCAGATATTTGTACTTTCTTAATTTCATGGATTCCTTTCAGAATGTGAAACAATGAATATCACAAATGGACATTTTAATACAACACTCGGAACGACTTTTGGAAAAACTGCTACACAATACTGTGACACCGGTTATACCTTTGCGGGAGATGAAACGGCCACGTGCCTTGAAGCTGGCTGGAATGGTACTATCACAACGTGTACCATCGTTGGTATGTAATTACTTTAAAATATATAATCGTTTTAATATTGCTTTTATACAAGCGCGTAGTATATAATTGCTCAAGGTTGCCTTCTTCGTATGTAGAAGAAGGAGTTGTCCTTATAAAACGTATAATATTTATTTCCTTACTACTTTTTCTAAAGTTCTTGTGAGTTTATTTCAACTACTTGCTTTAAATACATGAATGTTGGTTTATTGCATTTTAACGTACTTTTTGCAAACTAGTAGCTTTAATTGAGAAACATTTGCAAAAGAAAACATTACTTATCTGACTTGTAATGAAACTAGAGCAATCGTTTCTAACAGTACATTTAAGAGATACAACTTATGGAGTGATCAGGTTTGTGAAGCTCTAAAGTTTCTACTAGATAATATATTTATCAAATTTGGCAATAAAACTTACAGGCAAGTAACTGGTATCCCGATAGGAACAAACTGCGCCCCCTCATTGCTGATTTATTCTTATACTGTTATGAACGAGATTTCATGTTAAGTTTATCTACTGAGACACAATTTGAAATCATTGAAGCTTCTAATGAAACCTCAAAGTATCTTGATGATATTTTAGATATGGACAACCAATATTTTTCAGAAATGGTGAAATATATATTTACCATAACGAGTTACAGCTTAACAAGGCTAGTACTTCAGATTTAGAAGCGTCATTTCTGGATTTAAATTTAAGAATTGCGAATAATAATATAGAAACGAAAATATATGATAAAAGGGACGACTTTAATTTTGAAATTGTGCATTTTCCCCATCTTGATGGAGATGTCCCTCGAGCACATCATACGGTGTCTATATTTCACAGCTTATTCATTTTGCAAGAGCTTGCTCAAAGATAGATGATTTTAATGACAGAAATCTTCATATCACCAATATACTGTTACAACAGGGTTACCGTTATCATAAGTTAAGGAAAGTTTTTTTTGTAAGTTTTACTACAGATCGTCGGAACTGTTAGAAAAATACAATACGCCCCTTAAAACACCTTTAAAACTTGGACTTACACACCCGGAATACTATGGAGATGTAGTTAATAAAATTCGGAAAATTAAACATACCCTTTATTTCAATCAAATAATTGTAAAATTGGTTAAAAAGTTTTTCAAAAGAGGATACGATGCAAAAAATCGCGAAGCACAGTGCATGTTTAGTGATTGACCCCACTACAGTTAATTGCTACGCTTTCCGATTTGATGACTAATAAAGTGTAAGACTCAATGATGTTTTTCTTCTAAATCCTACATACAACGGACGAGGGAGTTGATTTTTGTCTTACAGTTTTCTTAGCCGTGCCCTTAAAAGTTAGGCTCTTGTTGCTCTGACTTCAGACAACTTGTTGAGTACATTGGTGTAAATATACCTTAAATTTACCTCAATTTTATGTTTTGCTTTATCTATCTGTTATTTTTGCACTAATGTTAGAGCCTTTCTCAGCGAGGTTGGCATGCCCTAAACGCGTTTAAACCCCCAGTTTCCTTTATATAGGTTACTGACAGTTCCAAGGCGGTACCCCTATTTTCAACTGGTTATTTTGTCTGTCTTGTCTGTTGCGTATGTTTTCTTGTTTGTTGTAAGTGTTTTCCCCTGCCTCACTCCCCTTATTGCCCGCTCCTTTCCCTTTCGTTTACGCTACTTTCGCATCCCCATCCCCTTTAAGTTTAGTAAGTATTCGTGGCTCCCCTTTATTTTGGCAGCCGAATCCTAAGACGTTACTTTATTGTTTTTTTTCCCTACTTGTGTGGGTGCATTTGTATGCTTGTGAGTCTATAACGGTGCCCTTCTGTATGTGTTGCTTGATCGTTTTTCTATGTTATTCAATTGATCGTAGTTGTATGTTTATCTTTGGTACATGTGTGTTTGCGCTATTGTGGTTAGTAGTATAGTAATTGTTTGTTTTAGGCCAATCTGACCCCCTGACCCCTTGACCCTATTCTATAAGTGGACTTTAATCTTACCCTAAACTTAAAATACTAACTTGCGAAGCTGGAACCTTCGGTTGCACTTGGTACCCTTGATACCCTAAAAATCTTTTAGATCTTTAGTTAAACCGAATGAAAACCTTTGGTTTAACCAAAAAAAGATTTAGTCTTTGGTCCGGACTGACCCCCCTGACCTATAACCCCTCAGTCCGAACTGACCAATGCCGGACAATTTAAAAAATAAGAAAAAAACAGGTTTTCAGGTTGCTTTAACTTGACAAAACCTTACCAATTAACAAAAATGAGAACAAAATCTAAAAATATTAAAAATAATTAACTATAAAATGTACCTCCTGTAATATTACTTCCGAATTTCTTATTTATATACTAACTTTTATACCGCAGTTAAACAGACGATTTATTGTCGCATTCCTTTTATCAGCTGTTATTTGCAATAATCAATAAAGCGGCACCGGTGCATTAAACCAATATTTGTTTAAAGTTGTTGATATTGATAAACTTGAAAATGACACCGGTGTTGATAATAGTTTTTGTTGAAACAGTTTTATTGAGAATTACGCTGTATCCGTCTGCACTTAATGACCTTAGTATAGAACGTTTCGCAGACGACATATGTGTCAGTTTTTGTTGAAACAGTTTATTGAGAATTACGCTGTAATCATAACAATTTTTAAAACATTAAACGTATAGATTATAGCTTTGTAATTTGGTGACACACGGTGTGTTTACAATCAATATTATAAGTTAAACAGACGATTTATTGCATTCCTTTTAAGATAAACATATATCGAGGAGTTGTTTATACAACATATTTGATCTTATTTTCAATTAGTAAGTATATTATTAGGGTAACATAGTAATTAAACTTTAATCCAAAAGGCTGTTCTATCATAGGATACAGGTTCATTGATATGTAGAATTTGATGTAACTGCCCATCAAAAGCATAATGTTAATTCTGTAAATGCTGAATCGTCATACGGTGAATATCAAACATTGTTCCTTGTTTTAGATAAATTTTAATTTTTTTCTTATACATAGATATTAACTTATCAGTATCAAAGTCCTCAGCTGCCTCAGCTGTTATATTTACATTATCAAATATACCAAAAAGTAAACATCATCCTGAGGCCTATTATTTCGCCACCTAAATATATAAATGTGATATTTGGCTTTTAGTCGGTTTATACGGTTCACCCGGGGAGCTTGCACCCTTTAATAAAATCTTAATATCTATTATATAAGTTCCGGTTTTTCTGACTATAAACACACCACTCAAAAGCATATCTAGTACATCTATTTTATATTGTTGGTTTATGCTTATATAAAATCTTTATAATCTAAGATAATTCCAGGTCTTATTTCAAATATATTTAATAGTTCAGATCGGCCATATTTTTTATATGTTGAATGTATCCAGGCACCACGACGGTCAAAATACTTTTTCATTTGTATGTAATCAAAAGTATGTTATAATAGTATTCAAAGAGAAACGCTTCATGTCTCACTTCCTCTACCCTTTTTTCTATTTTCCTGTCTTTCTTTTTAAGTTTAAGAATTATTTCAGCTAAATCATCAACTCGTTTTGTTGTAGCAACTTCAGAAGCAGATAAATTGTCAACAACGCCTTTTGTTCTAGCTAATTGTGTTTCTTGTTTTAAGAAAACATTTTTTACTTTTGTAATTTCTTGGGTATTAGTGGTAATTTCTTCGACATTAGCGGTTATTGCTTTAGTATTAGCAGTAATTACTTGGGTATTAGCAGTGATTGATTCTCCTTGTTTAGCTGATATTTCAACTACAGAGTCCAAATCATTTGTTATTTTTTTAATTTGATCATTAATTATCTTAATTGCTTCTTCTTGTTTAGCTGATTTTTCAACTACAGAGTCCAGATCATTTATTATTTTTTTAATTTTATCATTAAATTCATTAATATCTTCTTGTAATTTTTTTGTAATATTACTTAATTTCTGCATATTTTAAATTGTGACGGTTGTCAACAATACTAATCCAATTTCGAATTTTGTTTTTTAAAGTCATCTATTTTAGAATTAATTTCTTTTTTAAGTTATCTAATGCTGTATCATGATCATCACCTCTTTGTGAAGCTGCCTTTTCCAGTTCAGATTTATATTCTGCAAATTTATTTAAAATGTATCGAGTAAATCTTGATTCCCTTTTGTCATTTCAGTATTTAGTTTATTTATTTCTGTTCTGATTTCTAACTGATACATATTTTGTAACTTTTTCTCAGCTTCAATAATCTTGTCTTTTAGTTCTTCATGTTTAATCATACTATCTTTTAATTCTTGAATTTGGGTGAATAAAATGTTTAAATTAACTCGAAATACTTCTTTTATGTTGTCATCTGTCAAATCAGATTTCTCTTCAAGTTCTTTTAATAGAATCAACCATAGCTTTCATTTCTTCTTCAATTTTACCTTGTAATTGATTAATTAATAATGAATTCTTTTTAAAATCTTTTGTTAATTCTTCAATATTCTTTACTTCTACTTCTAGTGTTTGTTTTATACTTTTGATGTCTTCAAGTTCATAGTCATCTATTACACTTTGAATTTTTTTATACACAAACCGTCTTGGAACTGCATCGTTGGGTTTATCTGGATTTCCTAGGTTGATTATTTCATTACCTCCCATATCTAATGCTCTATTCATTGTGTTATCAAGTTCCTTATTTCTGTGAAGATACGATTCCGTTTCCTTTTTAAGCTTTTTGAATTGCTTTTTAGTAGCATATCACTTAAATCAATATCAAATTTAACTTTACTTATACTGTCAGGTTGATTAATTTGTTTTACATCATTAAAAACTCCCATTATATATATTTATTATATATTACCAGTAAAGTTTTTTCTTAAAAACTTCCTTGGTTTGTCAATATATAAGAAATCATATTTTTGATTTGTTGCATTAGCAAAAGTATCACGATCTATATTTTGTTCATCACAAATCCTATTATTTTCCATTTTACCTGGACTTTCAAATAAAATATAATGTGAACAGTTAATTCGAATATCTTTTGTTGTTTTATAGTAAGACTGACTTAAATAAATAACACAACAGTTTTTGTGGCGTCTTGAATAAAGTATTTTGTTATTTCATTTTGAACTTTTTTATCTTCACATACAAATCATCAAATATTACTACTTTTTGTTTTTCTGATTCAAGATTCTCACAAGGTTCAATTTGGTCGGATCAGCTGAATATTCAAGTATTTCATTTGGATCTACTTTATTTTTTTTGCAATTTCATTTAAGTGATTTATTAAATCTTGATATTTAGATTGTTCTAGGTTTTTAGCATACAAGTATAATTTATCATAATATATAAGAGGTTTTCGAAGTATATGCATTAGTGTATTTGTTTTTCCAGATCCTGACGATCCACATATTAACATTCTAAAACATGAATCTGGCATAAAAGGATAAAAATGTTTAAAGTTATTGGATTTATCATTTTTTGTATCATAATTTGGAATTTCCATTTATATAATATTACATTATTTTACATTATTTTACAATATCTTACATTATCTTACATTATTTTACATTATTTTACATTATCTTACATTATTATATAAATGCAATCAAAACTTAATGAAATGATAATAAGAAAAAAATTAGTCGGGCAAAAGATGAGAGATCTTAGAGAAGAAATAATGAGAGAAAAAATAAGAAAAGCTACAAATCGGGAAATGTATACTGAAATTTATAAACCAATTACTGAAAAAATAGAAAGTCAAAAAGAACAATTATCAAGTCAGTTAAAAGCATTACCTGGAATAAAACAACAATTAGCGTTACTTCCAAAAAGTTTTGCTGATAAGATACATGAAATAGAAAATCTAAAAATGGTGACAGAGTTATTGGAAAAACAACCACCTCCGGGACTACAACAACCATTACAACCATTACCGCTGGAAGATACTATGGGTTTGGAAAAACTATTCCGAGAACCAACACGATTATTACCGCCGAAAGATCATATGGGTTTGGATGATGAAGATGATGTGTTTGAAGAATCAGAAGAAGAATTGGGAGCAAGACCAAAAGAATTTACAGTTAATTTTAATAAAAATATTGATTTAGGTCTTTTAGATGAAAAAAAATATTATACACCGCAAGAAGTGTTTAATTTTTTTCACACTGAATCTGAAAATCTGATGAAAAATGACTAGGAAAGAAGTAGAGGATATTATAAAACAAGTATTGGATGAAATAAAAAAAATTGGGTAATGAATCTGGTGCAATAACTAGAAAAACAAACAAAACAGATCTTGATTTAAAGCAAAAGGAAGCAATTACAACCAAGAAGGAAAATTATAAAAATTATAGAGACGCAATCATTGATGTTATAAAAACAAAAAAAATATACAGGAAGGGGAATAAGATATCATAACCCATATAAAGTTTCACCAAATGGACAATATGGTAATTTAATTATTAACTTAAATAAACTTTATGGTCAAAACAAATTAATTGCTAAGGATAGAATAACTGGAAAAGAAGTCATTAACACTAAAGTTGATGATGATTTAATTGATTTAATTAATAAAAGATATAACAATAAGAAAAAGCATTCAAATCATTCAATAAAAATATTTAAAGAATTAACAGAAAAGTCAGGATTACCTATCAATAAAAGATCTATGAAATTTAAAAAGTAATTAGGGGACAAGGTTATGACGTTTGTCCATGTAATCCAAAAGAATTGGTTAATGACTTGGAGTTAATTTGTGGTTCAATTAATGCTGGAAATAATAATGAAGAACTAAAAAATGAAGGTATTAGAATAATTGATGAACTATTAAAAATGAATTCTCTTTTACCAGAACAACATGAAAGTTATATAAAATATTTTTTCTTGAATTTAGATTTTAATTAAAGTTTTTAATTATATAAATGGAACAAAAAATAGTATTAAGTTCTGAAACAGTTAAAAGATATATAAAAATACTCCGAGTGATTTTACAATCAGATTTAGTCGTTCTTTAATTTTAGATAAAAATAAAACTTATGTTGTTGGTTTGGATAGTATTAACACTATGACCTATTCTTGGCATAATATTAGTGATGAATATGACAATAAAAGAATTCGTTATCATAATGGTAAAGAATGGAAAGATATCATATTTACAAATGGTTCTTACAGTTACACAGATATTAATAATTATATTAGGGAAACATTAATAAATAATGGCGATTATGAATTTGATAAATCAGAAATTGCTCCAATAAGTTTGGAATTTGATTTAAGTAGTTTTAAGATTTTGATTTCAATTACAGATAATTTTAAGTTGGATTTGGAAATATCAAATTTTCATACATTGCTTGGATTTGAGAAAAAAAAATTAGACAAAAATGAATGGGGAACTAAAACACCAAATATAACTAACTTGTGGATACAATTTACATTCATTGTGATCTTATTGATAATTCACTTGTTGATGGTAATTTCAGTGATATTATCTATGCTTTAAGTACTGCAGATTTAACAAGAGCTTATCCATTTACAAAAGAACCACAAAGAGTTGGATATTCTGAAATTAATAAATATATTATAAATTCAATTAGAATATATATTACAGATGTATTTGGTAGAATAATTAATTTTAATGAGGTTGAAACAAGTTTTACATTAATATTAAAAGAAATTTGAAATTATAAATTTTAGTTTTATATAATGTACAAAAAAGTTTATGACAAAAATAAAGGAATATTTATTTATGTTGATGCTCACACAGGAGAAGAAATCATACACGGGACAGGTATCTTTGACACTTTAACGAAATTAATTCAATCCTCAATTAGCACAGCTGGAAAAAAAGCTTTGGAAACAGCAGGAAAAGCAGCACTTGAAAGTGGAACAAAAAAGGTTGGAACAGAAGTTGGAAATTTGGCTGCAGCTAAAATTGTTGAAAAATTTAAAAAGAAACCTGCTCCGGCAGTTGGTAATTTAATTGCTAAGGAATTACAAGAAAAGAATAATAAAAATAATAATAAAAATAATGATAATGAGGAGGATATTCATATGAGAATAAATAGAATATTGTCAGGATCTGGGACTTTAGCTCGTGCTGGAACTTCAGCTCAACAAAAACGTATTAACAGATTAATTTATAAAAAATAAAAAATAAAATAAAAAATAAAATAATATATAATATATACATGTTTAGAACAAAAGAATATTGCGAAAGATACGAACTAACTCCTATTCAATTAGATACAGCCTTAATATCTGTCTTGGGAAATAATGTTAAACAACAAAAAAACGGATATCACTTTACAATTAATGATAGAAGTTCATATTTTGATTGGTTTAATGGCTATTTTGAAGTAAGTTTTAAAGTAAATAAGCTTGCTGATGGTAATAATTATGATGTTGGAGATCAAATTGCTTTAATTAATAATGCAGCTTCATTAATTGATCAGTTAGTGGTTAAACAAAATGGAAAAATTGTTTATGATTGTAATAATTTATACAAAGTAATAAATGTAAAGAGTTTGGTTGAACTATCTGAAGATTATGTAAGAACAACTGGAACAAATGAATTTATCTATTTAGATATAAATGATACTGCTGAGAGCAGGAAGGATCAAGCTAAATATAATTCGGGGTTTGCATCAAGAAAAACATTAATCGAAGGTGGTAATGAGGTAAACACTAAAATTCCATTAAATAATTATTCATTTTTTCAGGGTTTAGAAACTAATATTTTACCTCCAAGTCAAATTCAAATAACACTGCAGCTGACAGATGATGATGAATTAATTTTTAGAGCTAATGCTGCTGATGCTGGTAGAGTAATTGTAACAAAATTAATTCATCATCATCTGTCAGCTGCAGTGTTATTTGAATTTGACTTGGAGGTAAAATATTAGTTTCTAAACCCTGAAAAAATGAATAATTATTTAATGGAATTTTAGTGTTTACCTCATTACCACCTTCGATTAATGTTTTTCTTGATGCAAACCCCGAATTATATTTAGCTTGATCCTTCCTGCTCTCAGCAGTATCATTTATATCTAAATAGATAAATTCATTTGTTCCAGTTGTTCTTACATAATCTTCAGATAGTTCAACCAAACTCTTTACATTTATTACTTTGTATAAATTATTACAATCATAAACAATTTTTCCATTTTGTTTAACCACTAACTGATCAATTAATGAAGCTGCATTATTAATTAAAGCAATTTGATCTCCAACATCATAATTATTACCATCAGCAAGCTTATTTACTTTAAAACTTACTTCAAAATAGCCATTAAACCAATCAAAATATGAACTTCTATCATTAATTGTAAAGTGATATCCGTTTTTTTGTTGTTTAACATTATTTCCCAAGACAGATATTAAGGCTGTATCTAATTGAATAGGAGTTAGTTCGTATCTTTCGCAATATTCTTTTGTTCTAAACATGTATATATTATATATTATTTTATTTTTTATTTTAGTTTTTATTTTTTATAAATTAATCTGTTAATACGTTTTTGTTGAGCTGAAGTTCCAGCACGAGCTAAAGTCCCAGATCCTGACAATATTCTATTTATTCTCATATGAATATCCTCCTCATTATCATTATTTTTATTATTATTTTTATTATTCTTTTCTTGTAATTCCTTAGCAATTAAATTACCAACTGCCGGAGCAGGTTTCTTTTTAAATTTTCCAACAATTTTAGCTGCAGCCAAATTTCCAACTTCTGTTCCAACCTTTTTTGTTCCACTTTCAAGTGCTGCTTTTCCTGCTGTTTCCAAAGCTTTTTTTCCAGCTGTGCTAATTGAGGATTGAATTAATTTCGTTAAAGTGTCAAAGATACCTGTCCCGTGTATGATTTCTTCTCCTGTGTGAGCATCAACATAAATAAATATTCCTTTATTTTTGTCATAAACTTTTTTGTACATTATATAAAACTAAAATTTATAATTTTCAAATTTCTTTTAATATTAATGTAAACTTGTTTCAACCTCATTAAAATTAATTATTCTACCAAATACATCTGTATATATATTCTAATTGAATTTATATATATTTATTAATTTCAGAATATCCAACTCTTTGTGGTTCTTTTGTAAATGGATAAGCTCTTGTTAAATCTGCAGTACTTAAAGCATAGATAATATCACTGAAATTACCATCAACAAGTGAATTATCAATAAGATCCAATGAATGTAAATTGTATCCACAGAGTTAGTTATATTTGGTGTTTTAGTTCCCAATTCATTTTTGTCTAATTTTTTTTTTCTCAAATCCAAGCAATGTATGAAAATTTGATATTTCCAAATCCAACTTAAAATTATCTGTAATTGAAATCAAAATCTTAAAACTACTTAAATCAAATTCCAAACTTATTGGAGCAATTTCTGATTTATCAAATTCATAATCGCCATTATTTATTAATGTTTCCCTAATATAATTATTAATATCTGTGTAACTGTAAGAACCATTTGTAAATATGATATCTTTCCATTCTTTACCATTATGATAACGAATTCTTTTATTGTCATATTCATCACTAATATTATGCCAAGAATAGGTCATAGTGTTAATACTATCCAAACAACAACATAAGTTTTATTTTTATCTAAACTTAAAAAAACGACTAAATCTGATTGTAAAATCACTCGGAGTATTTTTATTATCTTTAACTGTTTCAGAACTTAATACTATTTTTTGTTCCATTTTATATAATTAAAAAACTTTAATTAAAATCTAAATTCAAGAAAAATAATTTTTTTAACTTTTCATGTTGTTCTGGTAAAAGAGAATTCATTTTTAATAGTTCATCAATTATTCTAATACCTTCATTTTTTTAGTTCTTCATTATTATTTCCAGCATTAATTGAACCACAAATATTAACTCCAAGTCATTAACCAATTCTTTTGGATTACATGGACAAACGTCATAACCTTGTCCCTAATTACTTTTTTAAATTTCATAGATCTTTTATTGATAGGTAATCCTGACTTTTCTGTTAATTCTTTAAATATTTTTATTGAATGATTTGAATGCTTTTTCTTATTGTTATATCTTTTATTAATTAAATCATTTAAATCTTCATCAACTTTAGTGTTTAATGACTTCTTTTCAGTTATTCTATCCTTAGCAATTAATTTGTTTTGACCATAAAGTTTATTTAAGTTAATAATTAAATTACCATATTGTCCATTTGGTGAAACTTATATGGGTTATGATATCTTATTCCCCTTCCTGTTTATTTTTTTGTTTTTATAACATCAATGATTGCGTCTCTATATATTTTTATTAATTTTCCTTCTTGGTTGTAATTGCTTCCTTTTGCTTTAAATCAAGATCTGTTTGTTTGTTTTTCTAGTTATTGCACCAGATTTATTACCCAATTTTTTTATTTCATCCGATACACGTTCTATAATATCCTCTACTTCTTTCCTAGTCATTTTTTCATCAGGATTTTCAGATTCAGTGTGAAAAAAATTAAACACTTCTTGCGGTTGTATAATATTTTTTTTCATCTAAAGACCTAAATCAATATTTTTATTAAAATTAACTGTAAATTCTTTTGGTCTTGCTCCCATTCTTCTTCTGATTCTTCAAACACATCATCTTCATCATCCAAACCCATATGATCTTTCGGCGGTATTAATCGTGTTGGTTCTCGGAATAGTTTTTCCAAACCCATAGTATCTTCCAGCGGTAATGGTTGTAATGGTTGTTGTAGTCCCGGAGGTGGTTGTTTTTCCAATAACTCTGTCACCATTTTTAGATTTTCTATTTCATGTATCTTATCAGCAAAACTTTTTGGAAGTAACGCTAATTGTTGTTTTATTCCAGGTAATGCTTTTAACTGACTTGATAATTTGTTCTTTTTGACTTTCTATTTTTTCGTAATTGGTTTATAAATTTCAGTATACATTTCCCGATTTGTAGCTTTTCTTATTTTTTTCTCTCATTATTTCTTCTCTAAGATCTCTCATCTTTTGCCCGACTAATTTTTTTCTTATTATCATTTCATTAAGTTTTGATTTGCATTTATATAATAATGTAAGATAATGTAAAATAATGTAAAATAATGTAAGATAATGTAAGATATTGTAAAATAATGTAAAATAATGTAATATTATATAAATGGAAATTCCAAATTATGATACAAAAAATGATAAATCCAATAACTTTAAACATTTTTATCCTTTTATGCCAGATTCATGTTTTAGAATGTTTAATTGTGGATCGTCAGGATCTGGAAAAACAATACACTAATGCATATACTTCGAAAACCTCTTATATATTATGATAAATTATACTTGTATGCTAAAAACCTAGAACAATCTAAATATCAAGATTTAATAAATCACTTAAATGAAATTGCAAAAAAATTAAAGTAGATCCAAATGAAATACTTGAATATTCAGCTGATCCCGACCAAATTGAACTTGTGAGAATCTTGAATCAGAAAAACAAAAAGTAGTAATATTTGATGATTTTGTATGTGAGATAAAAAAGTTCAAAATGAAATAACAAAATACTTTATTCAAGGACGCCACAAAAACTGTTGTGTTATTTATTTAAGTCAGTCTTACTATTAAAACAACAAAAGATATTTCGAATTAACTGTTCACATTTATATTTTATTTGAAAGTCCAGTAAAATGGAAAATAATAGGATTTGTGATGAACAAAATATAGATCGTGATACTTTTGCTAATGCAACAAATCAAAAATATGATTTCTTATATATTGACAAACAAGGAAGTTTTTAAGAAAAAACTTTACTGGTAATATATAATAATTATATAATGGGAGTTTTTAATGATGTAAAACAAATTATCAACCTGACAGTATAAGTAAAGTTAAATTTGATATTGATTTAAGTGATTATGCTACTAAAAGCAATTCAAAAAGCTTAAAAAGGAAACGGAATCGTATCTTCACAGAAATAAGGAACTTGATAACACAATGAATAGAGCATTAGATATGGGAGGTAATGAAATAATCAACCTAGGAAATCCAGATAAACCCAACGATGCAGTTCCAAGACGGTTTGTGTATAAAAAAATTCAAAGTGTATAGATGACTATAAACTTGAAGACATCAAAAGTATAAACAAAACACTAGAAGTAGAAGTAAAGATATTGAAGAATTAACAAAAGATTTTAAAAAGAATTCATTATTAATTAATCAATTACAAGGTAAAATTGAAGAAGAAATGAAAGCTATGGTTGATTCTATTAAAGAACTTGAAGAGAAATCTGATTTGACAGATGACAATAAAAGAAGTATTTCGAGTTAATTTAAACATTTTATTCACCCAAATTCAAGAATTAAAGATAGTATGATTAAACATGAAGAACTAAAAGACAAGATTATTGAAGCTGAGAAAAAGTTTACAAAATATGTTCAGTTAGAATCAGAACAGAAATAAATAAACTAAATACTGAAATGACAAAAGGGATCAAGATTTACTCGATACATTTTCAAATAAATTTGCAGAATATAAATCTGAACTGGAAAAGGCAGCTTCACAAAGAGGTGATGATCATGATACAGCATTAGATAACCTTAAAAAAGAAATTAATTCTAAAATAGATGACTTTAAAAAACAAATTCGAAATTGGATTAGTATTGTTGACAACCGTCACAATTTAAAATATGCAGAATTAAGTAATATTACAAAAAAATTACAAGAAGATATTAATGAATTTAATGATAAAATTAAAAAAATAATAAATGATCTGGACTCTGTAGTTGAAAAATCAGCTAAACAAGAAGAAGCAATTAAGATAATTAATGATCAAATTAAAAAAATAACAAATGATTTGGACTCTGTAGTTGAAATATCAGCTAAACAAGGAGAATCAATCACTGCTAATACCCAAGTAATTACTGCTAATACTAAAGCAATAACCGCTAATGTCGAAAAATTACCACTAATACCAAGAAATTACAAAAGTAAAAATGTTTTCTTAAAACAAGAAACACAATTAGCTAGAACAAAAGGCGTTGTTGACAATTTATCTGCTTCTGAAGTTGCTACAACAAAACGAGTTGATGATTTAGCTGAAATAATTCTTAAACTTAAAAAGAAAGACAGGAAAATAGAAAAAAGGGTAGAGGAAGTGAGACATGAAGCGTTTCTCTTTGAATACTATTATAATCATACTTTTGATTACATACAAATGAAAAAGTATTTTGACCGTCGTGGTGCCTGGATACATTCAACATATAAAAATATGGCCGATCTGAACTATTTAAATATATTTGAAATAAGACCTGGAATTATCTTAGATTATAAAGATTTTATAAGCATAAACCAACAATATAAAATAGATGTACTAGATATGCTTTTGAGTGGTGTGTTTATAGTCAGAAAAACCGGAACTTATATAATAGATATTAAGATTTTATTAAAGGGTGCAAGCTCCCCGGGTGAACCGTATAAACCGACTAAAAGCCAAATATCACATTTTATATTTAGGTGGCGAAATAATAGGCCTCAGGATGATGTTTTACTTTTTGGTATATTTGATAATGTAAATATAACAGCTGAGGCAGCTGAGGACTTTGATACTGATAAGTTAATATCTATGTATAAGAAAAAAATTAAAATTTATCTAAAACAAGGAACAATGTTTGATATTCACCCGTATGACGATTCAGCATTTACAGAATTAACATTTATGCTTTTGATGGGCAGTTACATCAAATTCTACATATCAGATGAACCTGTATCCTATGATAGAAACAGCCTTTTGGATTAAAGGTTTAATTACTATGTGTACCCTAATAATATACTTACTAATTGAAAATAAGATCAAATATGTTGTATAAACAACTCCTCGTATATGTTTATCTTAAAAGGAATGCAATAAATCGTCTGTTTAACTTATAATATTGATTGTAACACACCGTGTGTCACCAAATTACAAAGCTATAATTATACGTTTAATGGTTTTAAAATTGTTATGAATTACAGCGTAATTTCTCAATAAACTGTTTCAACAAAAACTGACACATATGTCGTCTGCGAAACGTTCTATACTAAGGTCATTAAGTGCAGACGGATTACAGCGTAATTCTCAATAAACTGTTTCAACAAAAACTATTTATCAACACCGGTGTCATTTTCAAGTTTATCAATATCAACAACTTTAAACAAATATTGGTTTAATGCACCGGTGCCGCTTTATTGATTATTGCAAATAACAGCTGATAAAAGGAATGCGACAATAAATCGTCTGTTTAACTGCGGTATAATAGTTAGTATATAAATAAGAAATTCGGAAGTAATATTACAGGAGGTACATTTTATAGTTAATTATTTTTAATATTTTTAGATTTTGTTCTCATTTTTGTTAATTGGTAAGGTTTTGTCAAGTTAAAGCAACCTGAAAACCTGTTTTTTTCTTATTTTTTTAAATTGTCCGGCATTGGTCAGTTCGGACCGAGGGGTTATAGGTCAGGGGGGTCAGTCCGGACCAAAGACTAAATCTTTTTTTGGTTAAACCTAAGGTTTTCATTCGGTTTAACTAAAGATTTAAAAGATTTTTAGGGTATCAAGGGTACCAAGTGCAACCGAAGGTTCCAGCTTCGCAAGTTAGTATTTTAAGTTTAGGGTAAGATTAAAGTCCACTTATAGAATAGGGTCAAGGGGTCAGGGGGGTCAGATTGGCCTAAAACAAACAATTACTATACTACTGTGGTTTACGTTGTAGTGCGACTGTTTCTAAAGAACATGGCATTCCCTTGCATATGTGTCCTTATTCTACTTTCCCCTTCGGGTTCCTGCCCCACCCCCCAAGACACCCACAGGAACCCGTTTCGCCCTTTACTATACCTTCCCTTCCTACTATCACCTTCCCCTCCATCAATTTTTAGTATTAATTAATATGTACTTGTTGGAAGTTTGAAGCAACCCGCAAATATGTGGCTCTGAAGCTGTGTTTTTGGTGCTTTTTCCTTCCGAGAAATCTACCCTTACCTATTACTTTTTGTGAATTTCCTTTAAGAAGACTGTAATTTCAGCAAAGATAATGTTAAATCTTCAAAGAAATAGTCACATCACTTAAGGCTTCTCTCACAGTCTGTTTAGCTTCTGTAGTTTGTTGGAATGAATTTACGATTTTTCAGAGTATTCTGTCACTTCTGTGGATAATAGTCTTCATGATGAAAAACTGTTTCAGAATATTTCTGGTACTTATTTAGCATATCATGTTGTTTCAGCTGTGTCTTCAAGAACATTGTAGTTTCTTCAAACTATTTTCTGTATTATGTCTGAGTTTATAAAAACCTTTGAAAAAAAGAGTAAATAAAATATTTCAGAATGTTATCAAACCAAATGATAGTAGACTTGGATACTTAATATATACACATTATTACAATATACAGTTAAGAAACAGTTAAACTTTCCATGTCACCTTGTCATATCATTATTGTTGGTTTCAACGTCGCACCGATACAATTATAGGTCATATGGCGACTTTCCAGGTTTTGAGTCCTGGTGCCCCTCCGTGCATAATTTCATCACGAGCGGGCACCCGGGTAGAACCACCGACATTCCGTCAGCCAGCTGGGTGGCTTCCTCACATGAAGAATTTAACGCTCCGAGTGAGGCTCGAACTACATCGAGGGGCAAGTGATTTAAAGTCAGCGACCTTAACCACTCGGGCACGTATGCCTCTCCTTTTCATATTAACATGTATTTTTAATACCAACACTAAACTCAAGTATTTGGGGACTTTCTACTGTAGTCAAACAGCACTTGAAGACTGCTTTTGCGATAGTCAAGACAATATTTAAGACGATCCTTTGGAAGCATACAATCAAGCAAAATACTTGCAGACTCTGTTTGACTGAGTCTGTTTATTAGAGATACTAGAAGAGCAACACCCCTCACGCCCCCTACCACCGGCTTTGATGTAATTCCATTAAACTGAAATTTAAAATCGATATACCACACAGACACAAAGCAAGAAAATGTTGTAAAACTTAACAAGCATGATACTAGTGCCAATCTAGATTGGATGTGATTATCTCCGTCCGATAAAAGAGTCTTTATCATTTAGTTAATGGGACACCTAAATCTTTAAACACAGATGAAGATTGACAGTTACGTATTTACATATGATTTTATTCCGTAAGTTAGGAGTTCAGCAGTTGTCTATGTAAAAAATGCACATTTTTACCCTTATTTACGATTATTATTAGAATATTTTCTAAAGTTGTTTTATGCCATTTCAAATTTGAACAAAGTAGTTAACAACAATTTTATTTTATCGAAAATGGGTTGAGGTTCCAATAGAACAATCTTCTTTTCATTGTTGATTCTATTCGAACATACAGTTAATTTGAATGGGTCTCATAGGCCGACATATTAAGGTCGTTGATTTCGAATCACTTGTCCCTCACTATTGAAATGTAGAATTCTCCATGTGAGGAATCCATTCAGCTGACATTCGGAAGGTATGTGGTTTTACTATTGTGCCTCGAGACACCCTGTGTTTTCCTCCAACATAAGCTGGTTTAAGAAATCTCCATATGAACTTAATAGTATCGTTGTGACTCTATGCATCACCCCATCACCCAACCAGAGATATTCTTAGAGTAGTTCACTTTACATAAAGCAAAATTTCTTCCACATTTCTTTTCAGACTCGGAAGCCAGTGCTCTAGTCGTAGTTTATGCTATGGTTCCAGTCATTGTAATTGTTCTTACCTTAGTTTTGTTATTCGTTATTTGGAGGTAAATTGTTTGATTATTAGTAGTTTAATGTACTTTACCATATCACACTTTTAGTGAAAGTTTGAACTAAGGATAGATTTTACTTTAAGTAGTCAACTTACCGGTAATTCCAATAAGCAAGACTTAATTTGGCATCAGTCTCTTAATTTCTTAATGATTTATCAAGATATGATGCCGCGTCTAATTAAAATTACGCTCGCTATAGACACGTCTGTTTATTTCGGAAAATAGTTATTTCAAGAAGAATTAAAAAATGGCTGCTTCATTATGTATGTAATCCCTTGGTTTAATTAACAACGTACCGGTATGGTAAACCCGCAGCATCTACATAGTAGTCCGTTTTCGTTGTACCGATACCAGTATGACCGCCCGATGAAACGGCTGGTACAATATCAGTGAAGCATTTCGTCTATACATGCTATGTATACTACTGTGAAATCATTTAAATTCGCTGGCATGAAATTTCGCGCAAAAGTGAAAAAGGACTGTTTCGCGCGGGCTTTAATTCGCGCATTTTCAATTTATAAATGAAAAAATGAATTAAAAAATAATAAATAGCGTGGTTTTTTGAATTCGCGCATCGGTTCTAGCGCGAAATACGCGAAAATTCGTCCTACGCGAATAAAAATGATTTCACAGTATATACTTAGTCTTTTGGAATATTAAAGACAAGACAATTAACCTAAATGATACTTTACGGTGATAAGTGTTGAAACAGTTTCGTCTATACATGCTATGTATACTATATAGTCTTTTGGAATATTAAAGACAAGACAGTTAACCTAAATGCTACTTTACGGAGATAAGTGTTAAAACAATTGTGTTATCTTGAATGTCTGGTGAAAATATTACTTTATATATCATTTAGAAAAAGATATGTGCAGTGCGCAGAAGCTAAGGATGCAAGCCACAAACCCGGAGAAAAGCCGACAATTCAATATGCGAGTGAAACAAGCAATGGGTATGGCCTCAAACACCAGAACCATGTATCAGAAGCATCGGAATCAATATCACCAGACAAGGAATATTCTTTTATAACCGACCACAATAAAGTGGAACAAACAGACACCACGTATTATAACATATTTGACAATATATGTAAAGTTGAAAATGAATATGATCATACAAATGACACATCGAAGTCGTTTTCAGATAACATATATTCGCATATATCTAGAAACAAACCTGGCATAAAGGACGAGACAACTTACGATACAACATCGTGTCAAAACTCTGGAAATGAATCATTGAATACCAAAGCGCAAACAGATGATGATAGTTATAGCCACCTTAATATAGAAGGTCTAGATAAAGCAATACACCAAAAACCCCAAACTACAATTCAAGAAGAAGAATCTGAATACGCAAATGCAACAGTAGAAAACATGGATACCGTAGAAACTGAACAAAACGATTACTTTCATCTGAATGCAGTGAAAATGAAAACAAGAACTGTTGAAAAAGAAGAAAACAATCATGAAGATTGTGAATATTCTAATTTAATGAAAAGAACTGGAAATATCGAAACTACTGGAGAGTAAACTGTCAATATTTTACATATTACATTATTAACGCAGCATGAGGGATCAAACAATGCTTTATTTTAAAAGTAGGAGAAAATTAGTGAAGGAACATTATTTTCCACAATTACTTTGTGTTAAAGAATACATTTTCTGTATATATATATGCATATGTCATGTTAGTATCTTCGTTTTTCTTCGGACGTTTGGTTTTAAATTTGATATTCGCACAAACATGCAATACTGTGTATTTCGTCATGTCTATCTTACAACTTAATGTACTCGTAAGATTATGTTTATACTTTTTTTCCACATCACGTTAGTAGTGAAAATCAAATAAATGTTTTTATCAAATATGACATTTAATATGAATAGTTTTTCTACATCCGTTTGTTTTAATATTGGATAAAATTAAAAATAAAATATAAAGATACTATTAGTAATCACAATATTGTTGCACAACTCTTTGCAAGTTACTTTCATATGGCTTTTGAATTTATTGACTAGGTTTGAATGTGCTACACACCTAAAATTTACACTATGAGATTATGTATCCCGTTTTAAAATTCAGATTTCTTATTTTTGTGTTATTAAAGGTTATGCTTTAGATATTGAGTGGTGTTAGAATTTTAGTGATATATCCTACAGTTACTCAAGCAAGAAGGCTGCACATTCTTTGCCTAGTGTAGTGTTTCACCATGACATGTGAATGTGTATTATTTCTTGTATTGTATTCTCTAGCAGCTGTAATAAGTTTCGAGTTAATAGAGTTAATTAATTATTCTGGTCTTAGTATACATTGTAACTCGTTAACAAAAATGAGCATAAATATGTCAACACTGCACAATTTAGCAGAGGTTTGATATTTCCAGTTAAATGGCATTTCATAGTTGGTCATGTCGGACTTGAATAACAAGGTCCACTGTAGGCTGTAGACTGTCTCCTTTTTCTAATTTTATTTTATAATCATACACACTGTGAGTCTGTTTGTATAAAAGTTTCCTTTACATCTTACAACTACTTAACCCACGACTGAAAGAAGATAATGATAGGATCAGGGTTGTAGTAATGCTAATGCTAATGCTAATGCTAATGCTAATGCATTAATAATGCATTATTTTTTTTCAAATAATGCCAAGTAATGATTAATGCCACAATTTTAGCATTAAAAATAATGCTAATTTAATGCCAAAGTTAGTAATGCTAATGCTAATGCTAATGCTTAGCATTACTTAGGCATTATTTTCTGTATCACTGGAAATCCCAGGTTCAAGTTAACTTTGTGTGAACCAGATCAGATCCAGAGATATACCACAAACCTCAATCTGAAGGACATAAAACACAATCCAAATGTTCAGGTATGCACAATATTCTGCCTAAATACTGATAAAATTTAAATCATATATGGGCCATCTAGGTATGAAACATTTTTGAACATACAATTTTACCTAAAACACTAGCACTATTAATTTTGTCTGTAACCAATTAAATATACACAGTGTATCTAATGCAAATTAATGCATTGAACTATACATTTTAAACATGGGACAGCTCCAAAGTACCATTAAGGTGTGACATAATTAGTTTTGTCAACCAAAATATCAAACAAAATCTATTGTTATCTTTTGACACCTTTTTATCAAATAACAGTGTGTCACTGATAGTGATGTTAAAGACCTTAAGGCAGATAGCTTTTACATGTCAAATAGGCTGTTAGGGAGTCATTAAACAGGTACTTGACTTTCAACATAAGTGTTTTTTATAAAGTAATGGTAATGGTAAAAGAAAAATTCAGATATAATATTAGAAAGTCATGCATGTATTTAACTATAGATTACCTAGGTAAATACTGTAAAGCAGACTAAACGCTCAAATCTTTGAGCAGCTCATGTTCATAAAATGCAACAGTGATAAACTATAATACATTAACAATATCAAGCACTGGAGACATTGACAGATACAAAATACTGTAGAATTTAAATGCTGTGTTTCTTATGGTGCTGTTGGATCATTTCAAGTATTTCATACAAATTATATATAATCCCTAGTTGGTAGATTTGATTCATTACAAATGATTGTCATGTGTTGCCGCTATGAAATAAACAACTAAAATAATTAAATGAAAATGAAAAACAAACAACAAACAAATAGTGATTCGATTATAACATGCAATGATTCACAAAAAGTAATGCTAATGCTAATGCACCCAATGTAATGCTAATTTAATGCATTATTTTGACAAAAATGAGTAATGCTAATGCTAATTTAATGCCGATATTTTCTAAGTAATGCTAATTTAATGCATTACTTTTGCAAGTAATTATTAACAACCCTGGATAGGATGTTAATTGATTTGCACTTTTTAATACTTTATACTCATTGAAATAATTATATTATTTAAACATCCTTATAAGTCAGCCTTGAATATAAATATATTCCATGAGAATAAAATGATAATTTGAGAAATTTTAAGCATGCTGACACATTGATTTGTTGTTCACAATCCACGATCGAGTGACAAGTATGTGAAAATCTCATATTAATATTCCCTTAGTCAATTTTCACGCTTAATGCCACTTTCAGTGGATCGGGAAATCAACAGTTTCATAAAAAATCAGTCAAAATTTCCTACTATTAGACATATAAAATAAGAATATCAATTTAAAATTTAATGGTTAAGAATCGTGTTAAGTGTATGCTTTTTTTTATAGTTATCTACAGGAAAGATCACCGAGGCGGTAGATGTCTGTTTGGTTGTTGTTTTTTTTGTCTACAGAAACCCTTAAGATATGTTTGAGGCTTCGGTCACAGACATATCCAAAGGGCTTTTGCAGACGCTAATACACAAAACAAACGTGTATTGTCGCTATTTCTTGCATGAAAAATATTAAACGAACACTAAATGTAATGTTTTTTATATGTAATGACTTAACGATTCCGGTTCATATTACCATTCTGTTGTTCTTGGGAACGGTAAACATGTTTTATGCACTAGAATCCATAACCAGGGTCCAGAAATCAACAACATTACTAAAAGTCCAGACTGATGATTTTTAAACGATTTTTATGCCCCCGAAGGGAGGCATATAGTTTTTGAACCGTCTGTAGGTCTGTCGGTCTGTCCGCAATTTTCGTGTCCGGTCCATATCTTTGTCATCCATGGATGGATTTTCAAATAACTTGGCATGAATGTGTACCACAGTACGACGACGTGTCGCGCGCAAGACCCAGGTCCGTAGCTCAAAGGTCAAGGTCACACTTAGACGTTAAAGGTCATTTTTCATGATAGTGCATTGATGGGCATGTCCGGTCAATATCTTTGTAATCCATGGATGAATTTTCAAGTTACTACGCATAAATGTGTGGTACAGTAAGACGACGTGTCGCACGCAAGACCCAGGTCTGTAGCTCAAAGGTCAAGGTCACACTTAGACGTTAAAGGTCATATTTCATGATAGTGCATTGATGGGCGTGTCCGGTCCATATCTTTGTCATTCATGCATGGATTTTAAAATAACTACGCATGAATGTGTGGCACAGTAAGACGACGTGTCGCGCGCAAGACCCAGGTCCGTAGGTCAAAGGTCCTAAACTCTAACATCGGCCATAACTATTCATTCAAAGTGCCATCGGGTGCATGTGTCATCCTATGGAGACAGCTCTTGTTTATCTCTCGTTATTACAAACATGAAACTACCAGTATTTTTTTTTCATATTACTTCAAAATCTTGTAAACATCGGCACAATTTCAAGAACAATAAGTTTACATTCGAGTTATTTTGAGTACGGACACATTTAGAGTACGGATGAATACGAACATAGTGACAAGCTTTCAACCTTTTTTATATAAATTCTTCGAGAAATAAACAAACACATAAAAACCGTCTTTCCTGTTTACGGACGCTGGTTTCCCGCGCTTTGTTAAAATACGCTAAGAAATTGTTCCAAAAATAAAGCCGTTCACTTGATTCTATTTTTATTATTTTAACTTGTGGTATGCAAGTAAAAAATTCTACCATAGGCTATAGCTGCAGGTGGGAATGTCCGGTCTTGGGTAACTGTTTACGCGGTAACTCCGCAGAGCCTCGTTACCGTCTAAACAGTTACCCTCGAGGCCGAAAATTCCCATCTGCACTTAACAACCAGTGAAATAATCTTATAACAGTTTCACATAAGACGGTGGTAAAGGTCATAAGAATATGTGCACGTTTCATTTCTAGTCATCACACTGTGTCAGCTATTATTCTGTTTAATGATTTAAAACACGTAAATACTTAGACAACTGATCACAAACTTCCTGATAGTATATGACTGCAGTGTCAATGTGAAATTATTACAATGTGATAAGTACAACTTAATTGTTTATCGTTAAATAGGATATTGTGATACTTAGTTTGTATGTATTCGTGTTAAAATAAAATTAAATGGATGATAAACACCAAACGTTTTTGCAGTATTGAGTAACAGCATGAAATGGGTAATAGTCTGTTTTTGAGTCTACTGTGGATACTATTTACTATTTACACATCTTCAGCAGGTACGTATTTAAAACAAAAGTTCCACTGGTAAAATATGATAACAGAAATTCTTCTTGGTAAGGTCCATAAAGACCAACTCACCACCACGTAATGGTTGAAGCAAGGCTTAATGTAGCAGTGCTTCATGAGATTTTATATAAGATTGACTGTCGGGAGTGTTTCTGAAATAATGCGTCATGTAGCACTGGTTTGGATAGATAAATAAAGCTGCAGAATACCAACGGGGAAGTGGGCAAACTGTGTATTCAAAATACGTTCTACTCTATTTATATAACTGTTAACAGATTCATTCCGACGTGCACGTATTTTATCTCAACGGCAGCATATCTTTTTCCCATTCAATTTGTTTTTTATGTTTGCTTTTGGAATGTAGTTATTTTTATGTAATTCTGTGTTAAGCTGAAGACTTTAACTAATATCTAAGCAAATAAAATAATAATAATTATGTATACAATGCCCGTGCATTCTTAAAACATGAATATGCTAATTAGATTATGCAGGAATTTCGAAATCCGCAAAACTTACGTTTAAAAGTCATTGAGGAAAATATAAATAAAAACCTAAACAGGATCAAAAGTGTTACTTTTGCTTTTTTTATCTATTGCATTTTATTAACTATGACTTCCTTATTAATCATGTAATTGTAATTGATGTCCTTACTTTTTGCACACGTGTCTTGTTATGCAATGGATTATTATTTCTGTAAAATACAGAGGTCAATCAAAAGTTAGGAAAGTTGTTTTGGTCTTTAATTGCTATGTTAAGTGTTAAAACCAACTTTCAAATAATTATCGACATAGCTTTAATAGAGAACGATGTCTTAAATATAGTCCCGCTACACTCGGTAGGTAGAATTTGATCTATAATTTTGACAGTAAACTATTCTCACTTACTTGTTTTTTGTTTGTTTTTTTTTGTTTTTTTTTTTGTTTTTTTTTTTTAATTGATTGGTGTAGCTGTCAGGGGAGACTCTTTTAACTGCGATTTTGAGGATGGGTTTTGTAACTGGAAATAGGACAAAACGGATGACTTTGATTGGACTAGGCTGTCAGGAGAAACGCCAACATTAGAGACAGGACCAGACTCCGATCATACCTCAGGAGGTAATGAACCTGAATGATTTAAATATGACCCATAAAGAAAGTAATAATACTGCAACGTCTCAAATTAATAATTTTGTATAATTATGATTTTGATTATCGAAATGAGATTGAGTTTACCTTAAGTTTATTCAAATAAATATAACTTGTATTACCCATTTCATTTCAAGCTAATCCATGTGCTTTCAATGTAAAACAAACATTAAAACAAACTGTCCATCATACAGTCTATGTATATTTCCACAGATTTTTAAAACAGTCACTTTTTTGCCGATTCAATGTGTTTTTTACAATTTGTCTTTCAATCTTCGTACATTTACAAATATGATGACATGGAAAAATATGTTTTAACATTAGAAATAAACATGTATTTAATGGTCATCACATCAAGCAACCATTTGTATTACCTAGATGTCAATTAATTTGTATTTATTTTATGTCACTATTTGAATCAAAAGTACAAACAAAGACCGTATTTACATTTACTCAGAGATCTAAAATGTTACATAATGTTAACAGATCAACATGAAATAAATTGTTTGAAAGTCCGATCTGCTGGGATCGAGATGCTTCCGACTTGTATTTCTCTCGTCTGCGAAGTGACCGAGTACATTCGTTTGCGCAATACTCATTTTTCTTTTAATTTGCATCCTCACGAGGATTGCTGTGCTTTTTATAAGCCGGTGCTAGGGGGCGTGAGAGGTGTTGCACATTTCATTTCACTCTCATGAACAGACACAATCAAACCGAGCCTGCTATTATTCGTCTTGGTTGCATTCTTTGCTTCCAAAGGATCTTTGTACATATTCTATTATATATTATGCATTTTGCTACCATTACATGTATTATAGATTGAACATATGGAGATAACTTTAATTAACACTGATCTGTAATCTTTGAAGTTTGGATTAAGAGTGACTGTGTATGCGCAATAAGCCGATTCATATCATAGCTTATTTTGTCCTTGTTGCCTTTTGATTATGTAATATATACGCATTCATACAAACGCATTGTATGTTTCCTGATAAAAATTGCACCTTCCTTTCCTTGTTTTTGCTATCAAATTTGTATACATATTATGATAATTTAGAGGGCTTTTACGTGTATATTGAAACAACACGAGGTAATGTTGCTAGCAACACGGCTCGACTGATCAGCCCACAGAAGGATCCTGGACAATACTGTTTCTCATTCTGGTACCATATGTATGGCAATCATATTAATAGACTCAGTGTATCAAAAACGGAAGGCACAGATACAAAAGAATTATTCTTGAAAACAGGAGATCAGGGTAAACAGTGGATATTAGGACAAATACGGTTTGTGGCTGAATACAGTTTTCAGGTAAATGCTTTTGTCGAAGTTAAAGAATATGCCATTATTTTTATCTTAAACATATGCATATTCAAGACGTTTAAGACGTATAGCTATTATTACTGTTATTTTACAGATACTACATTTTAAAGAACCCTTTTATATTTAATGCCATATAAAATGCATGTTCCAATATGACAAATCTGGCACCTGTGTACGAAAACATCTGCTTGTAATGAAGCATAGTTTTTGTCTGTGACACAAATAATAGCACAGTAGATACATTTATATACTACGATCGTAAAACGTGATTACTATATTGCATTTGGTTTATTTTAGATTATTATTGATGGAAAAGCAAGAGATCACAGTGCTTCATGGTCTGGTGATATAGCAGTTGACGACATAGTACTTTTTCCTATTGATAAATGTCAAATAGGTCAGTAAGTCATTCATATCATGTTATCATATGGTTGTCGTTAGCTCGCCACATCTATTTTATGTACATGTAAGATTTCTTTCATTTTATTGCTTAACTTTAATTGCAGATATTCTATTTGAAATATATGGTTTTTACTTTTTTGTTGTTATTTTTTGTTTTGATATATTATTCAGCAATCGATAGGGACTCTTTTGACTGCAGTTTTGATGATGGATTTTGTAATTGGGAACAGGACAAAACTGATGACTTTGATTGGAAATGGCTATCAGGAGCTACCCCGACTAAAGGAACCGGACCAGAGTTTGATCACACATCAGGAGGTAAATAAACGGAAAACGGAGTTGTTAAATTGCATCTTTTCAAGAAATAAATAATATCGAACTGTTACAATTTCACGATTCTGTATATTAAAAGTTCTGTGCAAAATGGGTATCAATATAACGTTGCGCTTTTACCTTAAGTACTGGAGTTTACTTTATATGCTTCATTTCAAAGCTAACCCATGCGCGTGTAATATAAAATGATGTATGGAAACAAACTTATTGCCATACAGTCTATGTCTTTTGCACATTCAGCATATGAATTAAAACCAAAGTACGAACAAAGGCGGTCTTCAACATTTTAGCTTCACCTAAAATGTTACTTAATTCAAAAGAGCAACATAGAGTAAAATTTCAAATCCGATAAGCTGGGATAGATAGTGTTTCGTATTTGTATTCTAACTTGCTCTAAATTAGTGTGTATTTCGTTGTTTGGCTGAAGTACATTTAGTATTTAGTACGATATATTTTCTCTTGCATGTAACAGCATGAGGATTGTTGTTCTCTGTTACTACCATTACAAGTGTTAGAGATTCAACTGGTGGAGATAACTTTAATTTACGCTGGCCTGTAATTTTGGAAATTGGCTGTGGGTTAGAGAGATTGTGTATGCTCAATCAAACGATTTAAAATATCAAGTAGTGTTTTGCCAATGATGTTGTCCGCAATGATATTCATTTAATTGATTTAATTGCTTGTTTTATGCTTTTCGTCTTATGTTTTAATTTGTTTGTGTCATGCAGACAACAGAATATACACTGAGCAAGACCGGTCACCTCGGCCCAGTGATTAAGGCGTCCGCCTCGGTATCGGGAGTTTGAAGGTCTGAGCCCCATGGGGAGCGTTCTTCCGGGGATGTTTGTCATGGGACTCTTTCCGAAAAGGCAGGGTCGAGAATCGCGCGATAGTTAAATGAATGGTTACCGACTTCTATCCGTCCGGCGCCTGGCATAGTGGTATAAGTTGGGAGATAATTTGTACGCAGAATAAAGGTGTCTCATAAGCCAAACTGGCAGGCCTTTTCAATAGGTTTTACACTTTAATAAACAAGACATTTACCTTTACCTTTTTATATTCGTTTAGATTTCAGTGTAAAAGGGACGATATATGCCCATGTTTGTATTAATCTGTACATAATACGTTAATCATGTATAATTATACAAAAGGAGGCTTTTACGTCTACATTGAAACAACACCAAAATATAACAGCCTTAAAAGAATGGACAATTATGAGGCAAGACTGATCAGTCCACAGAAGGATCCTGGGCAATACTGCTTTACATTCTGGTATCACATGTACGGCAGTCATATCAATAGACTCAGAGTATTAAAAAAGGAAGGCACAGATATAAATGAATTATTTTCGAAAACAGGATTCCAGAAGAATCAGTGGCTTTTAGGACAAATACAGTTTGTGACTGAAGAAAGCTTTCAGGTAAATCAAAATCAAAATATATGCATGGTATTTATTTCACAAACATGCCTATAAAGTCTGTTACTATTATCATTACTATAATAATAATAATAATAATAATAATAATAATAATAATAATAATTATTATTATTATTATTATTATTATTTTCATCATCATTATTATTATTATGAAAATACTGAAGCTGAGTAATTGCTTTTTCTGGACAAGCATTTATTTACAGTCCGAACGCATTCATTTCAATGTAGCTAGTCAGCGGTTGCATTTCAATTTCTATGAATATTCAAACACCAAATACGAAGCATACGTTCGACTCCAATTGTTACCGGTACTTATTTTCCCAATTTGTAATGAGACATTAGAACGCTTGTTCTAATATCTGATTTACACTGATAGCTTGATGAAAACAATATAAATGAATGAAAACATTGAAACAGTTAATATTATATTTTACTGTAAAAACGAAATATAAAACGATGTTATTAATTTGGATGTGAATTTTTTTTTTGGAGTATTTATCTAAGCCCGTGAAAAAAACCCACACCCGTGTAATTTTATCTATATTTATTTCGTAAATGTTTTACAATGGGATCTCAAAAAATAAAGGTAAATGTGGGTTTCCCGGACGCATAAAAAACATCCCTAAGAGCCATGCATCGCAAAGTAGATTCGCAACAAACAGTAACTCCAGCGGAAAAAATGATATACCAGTCAGGATGCTTAAAAATTAAACATCAAACACATTACAATTTTATGCAAAATACAAAAAATGTGTTATGGGTAGATAAAAGGGCGGGGTGTTGTTTGGACTGTTATGTTTTTATAGAATGGGGTCATTCTGCAAGGCGATGTAAAAGAAATAGGACCTTTTAAATGTATTGACACGTCCTGTAGCCATTGAGAGAGTACAATAATTATAATCTTTGTTTGCAAATGCAGTATGGATAGCGTTTTTGGCACAGTCATATATTTACCATGGTATTATATATTTCAATAGATTATTATTGAGGGAAAAGCAAGAAATCACGTGCACACTTGGTTTGGAGACATAGCAATTGACGATATTGTAATGTTTCCCACTGAAAAATGTCCAACAGGTTAGTACATATTTTATTTCATGTCATGGGCGGATCCAGCAAGGGGAAGAGGGGTCAGTGGGGTCCGGACACCCCCTATAATTTTCAAACTTAGTGTTGAAAACGTTTAAAGCTGCACTCTCACAGCTGAACAAACAGTACAAAAGTCATATTATAACGTACTGCGGCTGCGGGCAACGTGAATAAACTATGCTGTGTATAATACTATTGTAAAGTCAATTTAAGAATAAATGAATTCGCTGCACTCTCAAAGTGTATCGTAAATTCAATTCAAGGATAAATGAAAAGTGGAGACCTCCTCGTGGTTACAACTGGTAACGTTCGAGGTCAAACGGAAAACAGCCACGTCGATAATGGAAATACTTGATTCATTTTATATTTTTAATAACATTTTTGAAGTCGGCGAGTCATTGGCGGGGGCTTAAACTTAGTTAAGGCCAATAATAAATTTTTCAATGTTCATGCTCGTTTTCATATCATGGGAAAATTTGTAAAATAATATTGTATTTCTTATTTTCGAAGTGTTGATTACATTTTTGATGGGATTCAGATTCTTGTTTTTGTTACTCTAAAACGCTCGAAATTCGCTCTCCGTTGACCCCGAGAAACAACCCCACCCCCCTTCCCGCGCGTACCCCCATCTGGACCCCGCCTGGAAAAAATCCTAGATCCGCCCCTGCATGTCCAACATAGTTAAGGTCCATTACATGTTTGTCGGCAGTCTATCTATCCCATACACTTTCGGCAAAACATTGTTCTGTTTACTTTGTAGATTTTATTTAATAAGTACAAAACTAATTAGTATCAGATGTTTTATTAGCAGAACAGTTTAGAGACAGTTATCTATTTTTCTTTTAAGATTGTGGCGATCCTAACACGGAAGTTGGTGTTGCCAATCCAGTAAGCATCGAATTCCGACCTACAATGCAAATAACATGCAAAGCTGGTTATGAAATTGCAGAAAATTCATCAGTTACTTGCATAGTAAATAGTTCCTGGATTGAGAGGCCAGTATGCCAACCAATAGGTAAATAATAATTAAATGACGTCATTATTATTTAAAAAAAAACATACGGAAACATAGCATAGACTTTATGATATAGTTATGTAAATACGACTGAGAAACGATAAAAAAAGTATTCGATTGTACCGCTGCTAAGTACTGACTGATCATTATCAACACGACTTCTAATTTCCCCATCAACTTCCTTCCCCACCTCATTTTATCCCTTACCACGTCCTCCCCATCAATCTATATTTGGCATAAATTAATATATACTTGTTAGATTCTTGAAGCAACCCGACTGTAATGTTTTTTTCCGTTACAGCTTCTTTTTGTTGTGGGCCTACTTTGCAAATACGTGGCTCTGAGGCTGTGCTTTTGGTGCTCAGTGCTTCCGAGAAATCTATCCTTACCTGTTATCTTTTATTAACTCACTGTAATTAAATCAAGGAAATGCTTTGTTTACCAGACTGCATGATGCCGACTTTCAACAGTGGAATAATTGTAAATACGCCAGAAGGCACTGTCTACAACATGACTGTAATACTGAATTGTGTTGATTGGCAATGCATCTGTGACTTGTCAAGCTGATGGGAACTGGACAACCCAACCATACTGCGTCACCAATAGTATTTGTCGCAACCTTGTATATCTATAAACATTTTCACTTGTTATCAATTTTAATTCCATAGGAATACTTTACATTTATCAATCGATAACATTTATATCATATTTCAATATTTTTGACGCTGCTTATTGTTTACTTTATGTCAAGCGTTCTTAGTGTATTTATACATGAATAATGTTAAAATAGTTTCATGAATTTTAATGTCATATTTATCAGACTTGGCCGTCTTACAAGTGTTTCTTGGTCTAGTTTAAAGGGAATTCCTATAGTTTTTTATGCGCATCTTTCTGCGCAGCTGACACTTTCTATGGAAAACTGAAGTCAACATTTGTTGAAACATGTGACAGACAATCTTAAATATGACGAATCTTGAATGAAATAACCTTTTTGATAAGTTTTATCAGTAATCAAATGTTGATACTGGTTTATGTTGTATTGACAAGTATCATGCCTGCCAGGTACCTTGCCATTTTTGTTTTCGTGTTTTCACATCGCATTTTAGTACAAAGACAATGTTGTTCATATAATGTAAGACAATTGACTTAGTACTGATAAGAAAATATCACCTTTCAGATTATATAGTATTCAATTATAGAAAGATTTAAGAATTTTTAAAACTTTTTTTTTAACTTCTATCAGATGTACATGTAATCAATTGGGTCAGGTTCGCGCCATTTTTCGTCCGAACAGGTGTTGTATTCAAGCGGTCTTTACATAAAATTTAGCCTGGTGACCCATACATTTTTAGCCATTTTTATCCTCACAATCCAATTATTCATACACAACAAAAAATAGGAAAAAATTCTATGAAACATTTTCTTTTTCAAAATTTAAAAAAAATATTCCTCACTATGGGTATTTTTCATTGAAAAAAGTTCACAAAAGTGAATAGGAAACAAGATTTATTTTTCATTTGTACCCATTATTGTAAGGATATAGTATTACAAATATGACTACGACATCTAATAAGTATATAGTAAAATCTGTAAAAAAAATCAACCTTATTATGCTGTCTTGATGTATAGTTTGGTTGGTATTTATAAAAAAGCAGAAAATTATGAAAATGTTGAAAAATCACTGGAAGTTTCAGCAACAGTGGGTGTGTTCAAAACAATTTTTTCACAAAAACAAGCATGGTGACCCATTGTTTTTATTTGCTTATTGTTTTCAGCACAAAATTTCCTATCATAAATGTGAATTTGAAACAATTCTATGAAAGGAAAAAAAAACTATAGTAATTCTCTTTAAATTAAACGTTCATAGCTACATAATTGTAATATACTCTAGAATCTGATAAATAAGCGCATATTCGAATATAAGCGCATATCATAAGTAAGCGCATACGGCCTTACTGTTATTCCGTATGGGATAATAAGCGCATGTCATGCTCTTACCATAATTTTGTATCGAAAGTAGGCGCATATCCGATTACTGGTAAACAAACAACAGATGCAGCAAAAAGACGTAATTTACGGTATTATACCGTGAAAATTGTTAATCATAAATACAGGTGACAAGTGGTCTTACCTGTTGAATAGCCGATGGGTGTTAATAGATGTTAAAGTCTATTGTCTGATAAAACGATAATTGTTTACGATAATCATGCTTTTTGAATAGAAAATGTTTTCAGTAAATGAAGGTAAAAGTTTGAATACCAGAAAAAAAGTTTTTTGCGTTGTCATAACAGTTTGTCATTCTTTCGTAAATCTGTGAAAAGAATATGGATAAAATGCTACAATCTTAGTGTTGAACGATTATTGAATGGTCCGAGAGATTGAACATTATTTGCAAATAATGTAGTTCATTATGCTTTCATTATGTATAAATACTGTAGGCCGATGCAATAAAAGGAAGTAGTTCACTGCGCACGTCCATGGCAAAGTTTTACTTTGCAAGCACTGTCAATATTTCTAATATACCAAACATAGGCGCACACGGCTTGTCTATAAGCGCATATCAAATATAAGCGCATAGTTTTGGCTTAAATTTAAGCGCATATCAAAAATAGGCGCAGAAAAGTGACACTAAAATTATAATAAGCGTATACGCTTATTTACCACATTTTACAGTATATGCAAAAAAGACCCGTTCGTTTTGTGAATCATCCCTGGTCGAATTCAGTAAGTTGGTTAGTTGCTTCATATCCAGACTGCAGTGATCCAACTCCAGAATCAGGAAATGTTGATGGCGCAAACTTTCAGTATGGTTCAGTAATTGAAGTAACTTGCATAGAAGGGTACAAAATCAATGGAAATTCTTCGATAATGTGCCAAGCAAACTCTACTTGGACTAGCACCCCAGTGTGTGACAAAATAGGTAGGTCAGAGGCAAAGGTTTCAAAAATAAATATTCCAAATATTAATGACCAAACACATCTCGGTGTCTGTGTTAAGCATAAAAAATAGGAATAATGGTAGTAATTTACCGGATCGTATTATTTTTATTACTTGTAAAGGCTACTTTCATGTTAACGGTATGCTTTATTGATTCTTGATTGTAAAAAGTAATGTCCGTGGATGGTTTCAAGCAGCCTTATATGCTTCCAAAGCTATGCTGAAACTATTGTGTAAAATGTAAATGAAAGTAGGTGTTTTCTCGGTGTTTACCCAGGCAGTATTAGTATTGCTATCACGTTCCTCAGTCACATGACCATGATTTCTTTGCATTTTGGTAAACTCGTAATATGAGGTATTTCATTGTATATCTATCGACAATCAAGAAAAAGGTGACTGGTTGGAAATGCGGATAAAATGATGGAATAGATTGTTTTGTTACGTAGTAAATGTTAGCAAGATAAGTGTTACCGTCCTACCTTTATCAATTCTTACATTTATCTGGGTTTCAGAATGTGAAACTATGAATATTACAAACGGACATTTTAATAGAACACTCGGGACAACGTTTGGAAAAACTGCTACACAGTACTGTGACACCGGTTATACCTTTGCGGGAGATGAAACAGTCACATGCCTTGAAGCTGGTTGGAATGGTACTATTGCAACGTGCACCATTGTTGGTATGTAATTACTATTAAAGATATATATCATTATATCTTAATCATGATATTTTACAGGCGAGCAGTATACAATCCTTCTACATATGTAAAAGCCAATGTTATCATCATAAAGCGTGCCTATTAACTTAATCATTACTACAATAAATTAACCATGACACTTATTTTCTCCAGAATATTCATTTCCCTACTCCTTTCTTTTAAGTTCTTGTGAGTTTTTTTCAAATGCTTGTATCAAATACCTGAAATGTTTGATATTTTTATTTTATTTTACCCTGCATTCGTGAATGTTTTTTTTTTTTTTTTGAGGAAGATAAATCTTTCAATAATGATAAGAATATCAGAAAGGATATCATTGAATCTTAACAGAGATAGTTCGTCGCTTCGCTCAAGGTTTCGCACACAGTCGGTTGTTTTAACATGTTTAAGCTTTTGTAGGTCATTGAAATGAATTCACTTCTTTAATTAAAGATAATAGATCAAGCTCTTACTTTTATATATAATAATCTTCATCATGAAAAACTACTTCAGAATATTTCCGGTACATATCTAGCACACTGTGTTTTTTTTCAACTGTGTCTAAATTTAAAGAGCATTGTAATAAATGTTAATGGCGCAATAAACATGTACAGTACTGTATACAAAAGTATTCAACACAGTTATGCTGCAAATGATTTTTATCTGTTTTGCAAAATAATCTTTGTTAGTGTTAAAGTACACATACTCAAACATGGAATGTAGAACAGCAAATTTATAGTAAGTACAGAAGTGTAAAAAAGTTGTTAATAGGTGTTCAATATTACACAGCAAACAAATTGGCATAGCAGAGTTTCTGCACCTTCCTATTTTTCTGAAATTATCAAAGTAACAACAGAGTAAATAAAATCTTTAAGCAGTTGTTTGAAAGCATAAATTGTTATCAAACAAAATGATCAAATTTGCTTTGACTTAATCTGTTCATGAGAGGTTATAAAAAGTGCACCATCCTTCACGCCACTAGCACCGGCCTAAGTAGAACTTTATAACATAAATGCTGAATGGACTCCAAAATAATTAGTGCCCAGTAAATATAACAAAACTGTATAATTAAAGTATGGGTAGACTACTTCAAAGCGCTTAAAGTCTGATTTTAGATAGTTAATAAAAACTTTAAAGGGAGCCTTTGGAAGGATAAAATGCATCCAAGCAAAAGACTCGGTTTGATTAAGTCTGTATCTTAGAGGTATTGGAAAGCGCAATGCCACCACGCCCCCTAGCGCCGGTTTACTTTGAATTCTATTACACTGATATAGAAAATAATTGAAAATTAAAAAGACAATTCAGACACAAGAAAAGGAAATGTCGTAGAAAAAATAAGTATGATACTCGCGCCAGTCAATATGGGTTGTGGTTGTCTCCGTCCGATATTAGAGACTTTATAATTTAGTTAATATAAGATGACACCTTAAACGTTATAATACAGATTGAGACTGACAGCTTGATTTGTACTATTAACATATTCGCATAATTATGATTACATTCAGTAAGTAAGATGTTCAGCAGTTGTCCAACTTTTATGTGATAAAAATGCCCTTATTTGTAATTATCATTAAAATGTTTGTTGCTTAAGTTGATTTATGCCATTTCAAATCTGAACAAAGTACCTCGTATTTTACAACACTTTTATTTTATATTGAGCCTGTGTTAGAGCAAATCTTTTTTTCATTTGCTGTGGCTTAAACAGAAAATAGAGTAAATGTTAAATTGACGAATAGTCAATTCAGTTTGCTTAAGCAACGTGTTTGGTCTTTGTTTGAATAATGTAAAATAATTTTGACAAGCGTAGTTCGCTTTACATAAAGCAAAGTTTCTTTTAACATTTTCTTTCAGACACAGAAGCCAGTGCTCTAGTCGTAGTATATGCTTTGGTTCCAGTTATTGTAATTGTTCTTACCTTAGTTTTATTATTTGTTATTTGGAGGTAAGTTGTTTAAGTATAGGAAATTTAGTGTAGACTAGTGTAACTTTGAAATAAGTTCTTGTACGTTGACAAGTAGTCAACATATCGGTAATTCCAATGAGCAACAATAAATTTGGCATCAGCCTCTTAAACGGTTTTTAATAATTCATCATGATATGATGCCGCGTCTGCTACTCAAGTTACAGTTTATTTTTGAAAAAAAAAGTTATTTCAATCGGAATCTAAAGGATGGCTGCTTTATTATGTATTTGATCCCATGGTTTGATTAACAACCCAACGGTGAACCCGCAATATCTTCTTGGAAGACAATATCAATTTGACCGCTCGATGAAAAGGCTAGTAATATATCAGTGAAGCATTTCTTCTATACATACAATGTATACTATACAGCATTTCGGAATACTAAAGTCAGGAAATAAGCCTAAATGATATAGCATACTTTTGTGTTCAACAATTATATTTTGACATTTATCTTGAATGTCTTATAAAAGACTTAAACAAGTTTTATTAAGTTTGTGTACAGTGCTTCCTCTCTACAGCGGCCCTCTGAACAACCATTCCCTACTTGCTAAGTTCACTTGCTACTGACTCCAAAATATACTACATTGTTCTTTATTTCATCTCTCTAAAACAACTCCCTCTGAACAACAACCAGA
The DNA here is from genome assembly GCF_021730395.1 of Mercenaria mercenaria. Lineage (NCBI taxonomy): Eukaryota > Metazoa > Mollusca > Bivalvia > Venerida > Veneridae > Mercenaria > Mercenaria mercenaria. Next base: position 65,308 of record NW_026463745.1, read on the forward strand.
TTTTCCGTCTCCCAACGTGTGTTGTTATAGAGAGGTAGCACTGTAGCTCTAATATATTGCTTTATATATCATTTAGGAAAAGACATGCACACTGTGCAAAAGCGAAGAATTCGCACCACATATCTGCAGAGAAACCAACAATTCAATATGCGAGTGAAACATGTCACGGATATGGCCTCAGAAACCAGGATCATGTATCAGAGACATCGGAACCGATACCACAAGACGAGGAATATTCTTTTATTACAAACCACAATAATGCGGAACTATCAGACAATACGTATTATAACACATTTGACAATAAATGTAAAGTTGAAAATGATGTAGAAAATCAATATGATCATACAAATGACACATCGAAGCCGTTTTCAGATAATATATATTCGCATATATCTAGAAACAAAGCTGACATACAGGACGAGACAACTTACGATACTACATCGTGTCAAAACTCAGGAAATGAATCATTGAACATCAAAGCGCAAACAGGGGATGATAGTTATAGCCACCTTGATATAGAAGGTCTAAAACAAGCAATACATCTAAAACCTCATACTACAATTCAAGAAGAAGAATCTGAATACGCAAATGCAGCGGGAAACATAGATGCCGTAGAATCTGAACTAAACGATTACTCTCATCTGAATGAAGAGAAAATGAAAACCAAAACTGTTGAAAAAGAAGCAAACAGTCCTGAAGATTGTGAATATTCTAATGTAGTTAAAAGAACTGGAGATATCAAAACTACAGGAGAGTAAACTGTTAAAAAAAGACCGGTCAGTTTTTTACACTTTACACTGCTAGCGCAACAGGAGGGGCTAAGCACTGCTTTATTTTAAAAGTGGGAGGATAAAGTGATGAAACATTATTTGCTAATTTACTTTTTGTTAGAGAAGACATTATCTACGTTAATACATACGTCATGTTCATTCTCTACTTCTGACGTTTGGCTTTAAATGTGATATTCGCAGAAATAATGCTATGCATTTCGTCATTTTATCTTCCAACTCATTTTACTCGTAGAATTATGTTTGTATTGTTTTTCACATCACGTTAGTAGTGAAAGTATATCAAATTAATGTTTTTATCTGACATGACATTTCATATGGATATTTGTTCAACATCCATTTGTTTCAGTATTACATAAAATGAAACAAATATAAAGATATTCATCAGAATATACAACTCTTTACAAAGACATAATGAAACTCCTATAGAGTTTAAAAATGCATTCCTTCCTATTCATTTTAATCACGTGTAAAAAAACCATAGTGGTATTGCTAATTTTACATTTGTCATATTTGTAAGTTGTTGTTAAAGAGACAAGTAGTAGATGTATTATTGGGAATAAGATCTTTTAACATGATAAACATTAATAGTGCATGTCAAACCGTCTGTTAGTTTGGAATCAATGGCAAAAAGTATGCAATTATAGCTCTTGAGTTTATCTATGAAATTGTTTAAGTTCAAATTGTCATACCATAGCAGGCAAAGAGACTGCTTAAAGTAAGATATCATTCCGACTACAATCTCAGTCTTTGATGCCAGGGGAAAAATTAGTTTGTAAAATATCGAAATCTTTATGACTATTTATTATGTTTAATTATCAAATCAATCATATGTTTGGATTTAATTTGTCATCACTGTACTATATTTTTTCATGATTTTCAAGTTTACATAATTTTATGTAAAATGAAATTAAAGCACACATGTATATGTCTTTGCTACCTTGAGTACTTTCAGTACTTTGTTTAGATAGTTTACAGTCAAATCTGTGCTGAACAAAGATC
>NW_026463746.1:0-74026 GCF_021730395.1 Mercenaria mercenaria
GCTACGCCGAAAAATAAAGTATCTTGACAAACAATATGTAAATTGAAACGTTAGAATTGTATCCTATATAGGCTTTGACTGTAAAGCCCATGAAGAGAAATCAGTTCACAAGTGCAAATTTAGCATAAAACAAGATTTAGCTTACCAAAAGGTTCCTTCTAGCGCATATAAAATATTCTTTTTAAGGGATATTGTTTTAGCATAATATCACAAATGTTTAATGATGCAATGTAAAAAATATGTTCTGTCCTTAACTTATTTAAGAACTAATCTAAATATTAACAGTTTTATCATAATCCAAAGTTGTTTACTTAGTATAAGCAAGTGCAGTACATGTTATGCTATGTGGAAGCATTTGTCTTGCAGTCTGTAATTCAATTCCGGATGTTTTCGTCTCGCGACTACACAAGCGAGTACCTGCATACTAAACACAAAGAAATTTCATACATGCATTTACGATTCGAAAAACAAATCAGAAAGGATAAAAAAGTCCGCCAAAGAAAGCACTTGCAAATCTGGTAATGGACGGATTACACCAAACCGGAAGTGACTACTCAGTGTTACATGTGAAGTAGTCCAAAATGTAGTTCCATGCTATGGATGAAATCTGGTATAATGAGTGACATGAGGAGGTGACAGTTAAATTTTTGGCTTATGTTTATTGCTTATTGTATTGAGAATAGATCTAGACCATTTTCATTGTAAATTTCCTGGAATAAGTTTTATTCTTTGCGAAAAATGTCTACCTACGGCTAAACGGCTGTTTTCATGGGGGCATTTTTAGAGGGTGATGTTTCTCAGAACAGATTATTTTTCTTATATACAACATAACATGTCAATATTTTTCTATTTTTGATAAGAAGACATGTTATACTAAATGACCATATATGGTTTTCATATCATTGAAATGCTCTAAAGTGCTGAAAATGAGGTCTGAATGTTTTGTTATTAATATGAAATAAATAAGGAATTGAATTGGTAGAATGTAACCTATAAGTTGTGCAGGGGTAAAAATTGAAACCTGTTTTGATGTGGCTGTAAATAGGCTAGTTTGGCCAGATTATGATAGAAAATGACAATTTTAGTGCAATTTAGCAGAGAAAAAGAAGAAAAACTAAAAATATTTCAATATCACTGTTTTGGGTGTATTTGTTTTAAAAAATGCATATTTATTGACTAAATATTGGTAAATTTTAGGTGTCAGGGGTGAGTTTGGGTATATTTTACAGTAACAGTGTGTGATTTGAGTGCAGTTTATGGTAAAACTTGATAAAAAATGGCAAAAATAAGCCCAAGCAAGGAAAAGTGGTCAAAAATGATGTCGCGACAGCTTTTTTCCAGGAAATTTGGCGTGCTAGCATACATTACTGAAAAAGCCATAAAACCTGGAAAATTGATTGTATCAAACTGAAACTGGTATTTTTTCCATGCATTTAGGTTACTGGTACAATTTAAGTGAAAATAACACATTTTGAGTATGAAAAATTTTCCTTTAAGGACGGATTACACCAAACCGGAAGTGACTACTCAGTGTTACATGTGAAGTAGTCCAAAATGTAGTTCCATGCTATGGATGAAATCTGGTATAATGAGTGACATGAGGAGGTGACAGTTAAATTTTTGGCTTATATTTATTGCTTATTGTATTGAGAAAAGATCTAGACCATTTTCATTGTAAATTTCCTGGAATAAGTTTTATTCTTTGCGAAAAATGTCTACCTACGCGTAATTGCTAAACGGCTGTTTTCATGGGGGCATTTTTAGAGGGTGATGTTTCTCAGAACAGATTATTTTTCTTATATACAACATAACATGTCAATATTTTTCTATTTTTGATAAGAAGACATGTTATACTAAATGACCATATATGGTTTTCATATCATTGAAATGCTCTAAAGTGCTGAAAATGAGGTCTGAATGTTTTGTTATTAATATGAAATAAATAAGGAATTGAATTGGTAGAATGTAACCTAATGAATATGCATGCGTCCAAGATGGCGGCGCCCTACGGGAATTCGGATTCCTTTGATGGTACCCATGTATCCATTACATGCTCAGTCAAGTGTGACATGTTCAACATAAGTGTTTCTACCCTTGAGAAGTAATAATAACCGTGCATTTACCTATGTACTAAAATGCATATAACTATAGAGCAGACTTCTGTGATTTGGATTCGAAAAATAAGATACGTTTTTGAGTGTAAGAAATACCTTATGTTTAGAAATAAAGTAGGCTCTATCTATTGCATAAAAACAAACGTGTATATGGTTGACCTAGTTTGCGATCACTTGTCTAAAACTGACTACATTTTTTATTATCAGAGAGCTTTGGATAGGATTTTATTATGAAAAATAGATGAAACGCATTTCGAAAAACATGGAAGTAGATTTCCTCCAGCTTCTTATTTCCTTACAAATATAGAGCCGGTGTAATGAAGTATTTCGACCCCCATAGAATAACGACCCCCCGGTCATTATTCTATAGAAAATGTGACACCTTTCCTGTAAAATATTGACTCCCCTTATAAAAAACTGACTCCCTTTGAAAACTCTATAGAATAACGACCCCCGGTCATTATTCTATAGAAAAACCGACCCCTCCAAGTAAAATACTGACTCCCTAAAGATGACTCCCTTCGAATCTCATAGAATAACGACCCCGGTTATTATTCTATAGAAAAAGTGACTCCTTCCATGTAAAATACTCACTGCCGAAATTACTACAATCGAACTCTCATATAATATCGATTCCCGGACATTATTCTATTTAAAAAATTTACTCTTTCCGTGTAAAACACCGGCTCCTAAAAAGACTTTCGACGATAATATCTATTAAAAAGTGATCCCCACCAAACTTAACGGACAATTTTACTAGATCTACATCTCTAATACCCTCCATTGCCAATAGTTAACATTTTCATTGTACTATTACTACTGGTGCCATTACTTCTATTGCTATTACTACATGAACTTCTTCTTCTTCCACTACTAATACTACTACTACTCAGTACTTCTACTACTACTACTACTACAACTGCTACTACTGATACTACTATACCTGCTTCCACTAATACGTCTTGTACATCTACCTCTTCTTCTCCTGCTGCTGTTGTTGCTGTCACTTATTCCTCTGCTGCTGCTGCTGCTGCTGCTACTACTGCAACTGCAACTGCCACTACCACTGTCACTACTACTACTACTACTACTACGACCCGCCTGCTTAGCTCAGTAGGTAAGAGCGTTGGTCTACGGACCGCGGGGTCGCGAGTTCGATCCTAGGGCGGGGCGTATGTTCTCCGTGACTATTTGATAAACGACATTGTGTCTGAAATCATTAGTCCTCCACCTGATAATTCATGTGGGGAAGTTGGCAGTTACTTGCGGAGAACAGGTTTGTACTGGTACAGAATCCAGGAACACTGATTAACTGCCCGCCGTTACATGACTGAAATAATGTTGAAAAACGGCGTTAAACCCAAAACAAACATAAAAACAAACTACTACTACTACTACTACTTTCTACTGTTGCTGCTACCGTACGGACGGACGGACAAGGGCAAATCTATATGCCCCCCCACCCCCACTCCCCCGAGTGGGGGCATAAAATGCAGCAGTTAGGCCTTAGATACATGAGTTATCACTAAATTTGACCAAATGACCGGGGGTCGTTTTTTATGGGAGTCAATATTCTTCATGAGGTTCAGTTTACTTCACGTGGGGAAGTCATAGTACTATGACCTGGAGGTCATAATACTATGACCGGGGGTCACTTTTTCTATAGAATAATGACCGGGGGGTCATTATTCTATGGGGGTCGAAATACTTCATTACACCGGCAACGAAACACAATGAACCATAAAGGTTACTGGCGTATGGAAATTGACCAATAGAAATGTGTCTTTCAAAGCAGATATTTCCATCATCCGCCATTAAGAATGGAAACCATAATGGAACAGGTGGCATTCGGTCTCGGTCACAAACATTCCCAAGGGCTTCTGCAGACGTTAATACACACAAAACCTACATTACTGTAAGGAGTTATAAAGGTATATGATACTCTCGCAACGAACTATTTGCCCTTCTTCACAGAAAAGTAATGGCTTGAAATAGAATTTGATGATAGACTGGTTACAAATCCATTTTAAGTCCATGACTAAGCATTGCAGAGTAGGCTCATACTATCTAAAAACCTATTTTATATTCCGTCCTCGTTTCATATCATATGCGCAACAGTGGTATTTTGTTTTTCTGCGTATATGATATTAATATTTTTTTTCATATCTCCCGTTGAGAGATTGATTTTCTAGCATTGATTAAAAGACCGAAACGATAATTTTTCAGACTAGTCGCTTATATATACTTAAAGGATTAAATTTCCCTTTCTAGTGTTAATGCATGCGTGAAACCGGTCGATATTTCTTTTTTAATGATTTGTTCTACGTGCCAAAACAATTCGAAAACAACTTTATATCAAATATTGAATCGAAACTGTCACCATCAGATTAGAAATTATCTAAAATGAGTGCTCACAATATGTTCCGTTTAGAAATAAGGAAGTTATCGCCATTTTGAATGTTGAAATATGCGCGTAAATATAGAGGTCAGCGATATGTAAACGTCTCGACTAAATCTATCAAAAAAGTTTTATTACACAATTTCTGCGGGTCAACAAGTAAAGACTCCTTAATTCTGTCTTCAATTTTTGGTTAGTAATTACTTTTTAATGTTAAGGTCCTTTTTGAAGAGAATTCAGTTCCTACAATATACCTACTTTGACTGAAATTTTTCAGGGGACATAGGTTCAAGCCCCACTGGGACCGATTGTTTTACCTTATATTCCTTTTTTCCTAGTAACGTTTTTACTTTTTTAAAGACATATTATTGATTTGTTGTACAAAGTGAAACATTTTCATTTGATAAGCACTTTCTTGCTGTTCAAAGTGAATTTATCTCTGAAACAGAAGGGACAGAGTTAGACACCTTTACAAATACTGAATTAAATGCGGTAAAATTTTCTATTTTATCTTTACACTTCAGATTACATATTGTGAAGAAATGTAGGTAGGTTTACTTCTGTCCCACGATTATTTTGACTGAAATGAGCAAAATTTAAAACGGTCCCACAGGACTCGACCATATTTTTCCGATGTTGGAGTTAGAATTCTATCACATTAACTCCGTTTACTTAAAGTACCCTAGAAACAATGATATTGACAGTTTTATTTTGTGTTTTATTATTATTTACCAACAGTTTGGTGTTTCTATTGTTCATATTAATGGTATTGTGAATTCTCTGCAAAAAGTTTGGACAGTGGCCACCACTTTGCAGTTTATCTCTACTCATTATGATTTAAATTAATAAATTATTCTCTCGTATTAACAGTATTTTGCGGGTAATGTTTGAAGTTGTACGTCGACTTACATAGAGAAAATTTGTCCATTTAAATATCTTTCAAATAGTGAAGACCAGACGCAATACATTCGCAAGTAAACAAGTAAGTTCAAAAATATATTTTTACAAGCGTAAAATATATTGAAAAGAAAAACCCACTACAAAACAACAACAAAACAACAAAATTTCCTTTTTAATTTAACTATCTTAAAAGGTTTTACTCAATTTTATCCATCTGTAATCCTGCACCTGTAAAATGAATTTAACACTGAAATAACAAAATACCTAACAAATTTATATATTTACTGATTTATTTCAATAACTCTCTTCAATGATCCTTTACAGAAAGCAGAAATTGATATATGAAAAAAACATGTGCTTCATAAAAGTTAAGTAAATTCGTTTTGTTACAATTCATAATGTCAGTTATGGTAAAAAATTGATTTATAATTAAAATATTTGTTAAAAATGTCAACATACCGTCGGATGTGTAAAGAAGAAAAACACTCAGAAATAGTTTCTCCATTTGTTTCACAAGTGATAATAATCGTGAATTTGATCCCCCGAGTCAGGAAGTACATACATGTATATATGTCGCTGTATATATGACACTTATAACCAGATACGGCGATCTGATTCTTCTCTTAACCAAATTACTATATAACTACTATATAACTGATTAAAAGGAAAAGGCTTATCGACCTAAACCAATGAGCATGATTGGATGATAGTGATAAAGCCAACTCGAACGTGACTAGACAAGTTTAGAAAACAAAAAAGGAAATCAAGCGGATAAACAACGGTTCATGCGCGTGTGTGAGCATTATGACATCAATTATAATGTCAAATTTCCGCACAACGTGCATTTAATTACCACCTGAATATTTTCTATCATTATATTTTACTGAACACATAAGAATGAAAACAAACAAGGTTGGCCTTTTGTTGTCTATCGTGTGATTTACCACGGCTCATCTTCCAGGTGCTTTGATACCTAACCACCCAGACTAACGAAGTTGTGATTCAGTTATTTCGCATCTGAACCCTAAACAGTGACAGTGTATCGACAAACAAAGCCTATGCGTTGATAATGATAAATAAAAAAGTCAAATTTGATATAAATGTACAGCACATGAAGGATGTAGATTCAAAATGGTAGCGACAGTGAACTACTTAAAATGAGTGTATACATTTTACAAATTTTAAACGATTATACATTGTTTAAAATTTATGAGTCTTTCAGCATTAGAAACACACTTCAATAAATTACACGTTTCAGGGTCACTTATGTAAGTAAACATATAGAGGTACATACAAATCTATGTGTAAAATCTTTTTAAGAGTTTAGTCCATATATTTATCACAAATGTGTTTAAAATACAGGATTACTTTCTTTTCAAACAAGTTACTTTCCTGGAGCACCAAACAACACAAAGAATGAGAATTGATTTCCCAGGTGTCTAGCTTTACGGAGTCTGGGTTTTGATACATATTTCATTAAATATCCTGAAATGTTAACCCAAAATTAGAAGAATCTTTATTTTAACAGAAATCTAAGCAGTTACTGCGGGAGGTAGATTTTATTTATTGGAAAATATAAAGCTCTTATTTTGAAAACGTTTATCATATTATCAACAGGCAATAAGATAGTTTGGCCATGTAGGCCTCCACCTGTCCTTTTAAACAATTCAAAAAAAGAAAACGGACCGTCCAGCTATAAATCGGCTGAACACAAAGATGCGATGTGTCTAAAAATAGTTGCGTCTTAACCCTTTTACCAACTTTAGATAATCTTCATATAACACTCGAATAGTTTCCGTGACCAAGAATATTACGACGTTTGAAATAAATCAGGTTTAGATAAATGTCATGTTCTAACAACGCAGCCTCCCCTTAATCAAACTCACACCACACAGATGTGCACACTACCAGCACACACCAACAAACAAAGCAAATGCACGAAGACAAAACGAAAAAATAACGGAACACAGTAGGGCAACGCCTTGGAACAGTCAGTGGCAAAAACACCACTGTTTATTGTGCACACCCAAGATAAGCCTTGTTGAGGAAGTGTCTCCAGATTGCTTTAAAAGTTTAAAGCTAAATCTGAATTCCGACAGTAAACTTTAGGAAAATACGTATGCAACCGTTGATAGCGGTAGCCCTGTGAAAAAGTTTTCTTTCGGCATATATTTGTTACGTTCATGATTAAAAGCTCTAGCAAATCTGATTAATGGAGAAATATATTGCATGAGTTACACATCTGCAACTAGATGAGTAAATTAAAAATACTTAATTAAGGAATAATTTATAGCAAAGGAGTGCTTTAACACTATTTATGCACGATGGGTGGTTATACGTCGGGCGTAATAATTCCACGAGGGCGCAGCCCGAGTGAAATTATTTGTACTACGTATGACCGCCCGAGTGTATAAAGTGTTAAAACCGGATTTTGCTATAAATGAACATGATTCAATTCTTACAATTTTTATTCTTTATGAACTGTAACAAACAGTTCAACAAAACAGCCTCTTAAGGGTTAGACACCTTTCTTATTCAGTGCAATAGTGCATCCTTCTGAACTGCTTTCGGAAAAATAGCTCTTGCATAACATTTTTAAATAATACATAAAAACAGGTACAATATAATGGTAACCCTGTATAGATTATTAAAGTAATAAACTTGTAGCCTACGTGGCCGAGTGGTGAAGGTTGCTGACTTCAAAGCACTTGCCCCTCACCGATATGGGTTCGAGCCTCACTCGGGGTGTTGAATTCTTCATGTGAGAAAGCCATTCAGCTGGCTTACGGAAGGTCGGTGGTTCTACCCAGGTGCTCGATCGTGATGAAATAATGCACAGAGGACACACGGGGTCTTCCTCCACTATCAAAGCTGGGGAATGACATATACATAACAGCATTTTGACTTAAAACTTGCTGGAGGTCCATAATTTTTAGTTTACCAAGCAACAAATTAAGCACACATACACCGTCTGCCCAGTCTATTTATTGACAATAAATTCTAAGTATAAATATGTTTAATGTAAACATTGTATACTTAAGAATCAATGTAAGAAGACAATGAAATTGCAATTGTGCGCTATATGTCCATCTGGTACAATATAAATCCACAAAGTATAATGATAAGAATTCGTTTGTGTGACCAACAACTCACCAGACAATTTTATTTTGCACTAAATCAGTTTGTATAGAAAGCGTTTATATTAACCTTTACCCTGCTAACTTCCTAAACTGGTCCATCATTCAATTTTTGCAGTACAATGTATTATGCGAAGGGCCATTTTCAGCCTGCACATGTTGCAAAGGATACTCACTTGCCACCAGCGGTGGTAAGGCAGGACAGGACTGGACACTATAACGTATCAATTATCTTTATAACTGGACAAGGCATTTAGGAACTTTTGTCATTGTTTGTATCGTTAGCATTTCTGTATCTATATTTAAATACACTGAATCTTTGGTCTTCGTCATTTTTATAAATTGGAATATCGTACAGATATTTCGCCTATTAGAATACCATTTTGAATATTTATTAATACAGGACATTTTGGAATTTAAAATCTAATATTACTGACAAAATTTTATGATAAAAAATCAGATTACACAATTTATTTTTTTTGGTACATTCTTTGGCAAATTCATATTAAAGCTGTCATATGCCTTTTAACATTCGCATATAGTCATCTGTGTCTACATTTTTATTTTTGGGAAAGAAAATGCGTTATTCAGTAGTTACTCATTAATGCAACTGTAATGGTCGTTACTACCTAAAGGGAAGTTATATTCAAAATGTGACGACACAAAAATTCCTGATAATTAAATGTCTGACTGTACACATAATTATGATTAACTATACTAGAGTTTGCCTCAGTACTAGAATCATAACACCCTATGGTACTTCTTTTTCCTTAATGAAGTTTTGTCATTTTTGGTTTGAAAACACAACTGCTAACCGAACTTTATATCATAAACGATCTTTAAACCAGTTTTCACTTACCCTTCACTTTTGCAGTATTTAAAGGGCAGGAAGATTGTGAAATTGTAATATCGCCTAGGAACAAACTCTATTTTGCGATGATTTATTTGGGAATGAATATAACGTACATAGCGAAATAATCAAGTCTTGGACATTTTGTCTTAAATTAAAATTTCAATTTTAAATAATAGTTATATCCCTTTGGCCATTTTTATCATTTTATGTACAGTTGAAGTAATTCTCTTTGCAATGCTTAAACATTCTTACTTTGGGCAGTGGGGAACGAGTAGTTTTATTCATGGTATTCTTTCTTGGATAGTTTTGGGGCTGGGCATACATGTATTGCTTTGTCATTACAGATACTTACTAAAACTTAATCATTAATTGTTTTACATATTTCAATAACAAGCATAAATACGTTTCATTTGAAATAAAAATGTTTTGCAGATTCTGTCATAACTGTTTTAACATCTTTAGAAGTTGTTGTTTCCTTCTTGTCTTAAGTTTGTCACTGTAAATCACATCCATTTGCTCTAAACAATGTTTCCAAAAATGAACAGTAAAATATATGAATTACAGCTTTACGTATTTGTTAATTCTTCGAAACCTTTTCAACCGTAGCGTATTCATCTTCATTGTAATATATGTTTTCAATTCCAATATTTCTATTTTTATCGTCATCATTTGGATGTGCTATAGTGGTGTTCATATGCGAATAGCAATCTTCTACTCTTTCGTCTGTCTGCCGTGTATTGGTATGGTCATAAAAAGAACAGTCTTCAATTCTGCCACCAGTTCCTTCTGCTTTTCGATTGGCCCTTAACTCCAGTGTGTTGTATGTGTTATCATCTTTCTCTGCAATTCCACTGACATGGTCTTGTCCTGAAGCGTTTTCAATATGTGAGTACGTGTTATCCACTGACATATGTTCCCTATTTAACTGAACGGCAGACAATATAGAGTACGTTTTTTCAACATAACTAGCTGGCTTGACTACATGATCATAGGAATAATCAAGTACAGTCCTATTGTTTGATGGTAAAGTTAAAGTATTATACTCCTCCATTTCTTGTTCTACTGTTCCTCTCCTGTCTTCATCGATAACATTAAATTCCTTTCCCAAACGTGCTGACTCTTCTCTAGATTGATTATGAGATTGACCCTCTTGTTCAAACTGGTTACGTTGTGGAGCATTTATTACATTTGCATATATGTTTGGCGTCGAACCAGGTCCGTGACAGATTATTTCCGAAACGGTTTCTTTCTTGCGTTGGCGCCTACAATGAGCAATACACGTGACGGCAATAATTAAAGCAGTGAATAAAGAAAAAATATGCATTTACTGCAATGAGAAAGTAGTATTTGATTTCGAATAGTGAATGCGACAACTTTTCATTACCTAGTGATCACTAAAATAAAATGAGAACATGATCTATAAAAATGTAGGTGAGACGGAAAAAAACGTATTGTAGGACACAATATATAAAGTTTATTATTTCTTTAAATCTAAAATTCCAGGTTATTGCACGCTTTATTTACAATACGTTAACTTCACATTGGTTATTTCTGGAATTAAAGTAAATGGTTCAATCTGATTTATAAATAATTTTGTCGTGATGCCGAAACTCCTAAGTAAAGTTTTTAAGAAATTGCCAACATTCCGATCCCTTGTACATATCATTATGACTTTTAATACTCAGATTATAACCTATCATTAACTGCGAAAATACTAATCTGCAATAGGTTAGACCTTAAAGTAACAACGAAATAACACTGAATACTTCAGTCGTCGTAAGTGAATATTTACCTTCGTTTCAAGACGAAAGCAGCTATAATCATTATTACAATAACACCCAGAGGCAGTAAAACATACATAGCAATCATTGAATCACTGTGATCATCTGCAAAAAAATAACAAAATTATTATTTGTTTCGGAGAAAAAGTACATAAGATAATGATGTCTGTAAGAAAGTCAATAGTCTCAACTTCCATATGTGTCTGGGCGAGTGCAATAAATATTTCAGAGCGATTTGTACATGCCATGAACGTACCATGCTTTAAATGACTTTTAAATATTTATCACATGAATGTCCCTCGCTTTAGAACAAGGAACGAGTAGAAATAAATGTGATATATCTTGCTGGAAATCAAATATGCATTAAAGTACATGAATACAGAATGGTAAATACAAACAAAATGTCTCTACCTGCATGTCGTATATACTTCATACTAATACTGACATAGAAGAAAGAACGCATATCTGAGTATTGATGAAGTTGACAAATTAACGATATGTATCAATAATTATCAAAGGGATAAAAACAAGTTGTGTATTCCTTATATTTCATAAATCATGGCTGGCTGAAGCGGTTACTAGTATCTGCATTTATTTGTAACTTTTGTTTCTCAAAAATAACAATACGACCATAGATATATCATTTGATAAGAGCATGAAAATATATACATTGAAAATGCGATAACTGTCATTAAACATATTTTGTCTATATTGTTTTATGTGGGGACATGTCACTAAAACTATGATTTTCTTTAACAACTCCAATTTGAAACAAAATCAATGTGCGAAACAACAAAATCGTAAGATTTACAGATAACGTAATACTACCTGTGGGTTTTATATGTGGAATATCTGTCACATTTGTCATTGATTCTCTGCTTGTACCTTCAGTCGACTTTCCGGAGGCGGTACTGGTTTTCGTATTAACAGCGGTAATAGTTGTTGTTTTAGTTGTTGTTGTTTGAGTTGTTGTTTCTGTTGTTGTTGATGTTGATTGCACTGTTGTTTGTGGTTTATCTGGAAAAGAATGTACACAATGTGTTTCTGTCTCAGAAAACGAGTCATGTTTTAGGGAGAACATACGTAGTGTAATATATTCCAGAGGGTTCACTTATTATTGCATATCATATCAAAATATTATTAGAGTATAACCTTTCCTGTATGAAAAATGAAATAACATGTCCATGAATAAATCAGTTAAAAGTCGATATTACCACAATGTATTCCTGTCCAGTTTTCAGTGCAGATACAACTGTAGTGGTCTACATCTTTGTCCCTGCATGTGGCGCCGTTTTGACATGGTTTGGTAGCACAATCTGTTGATGAACATTATATACAATTACTGGCATAAACCTCTCTAGGTGCTGTGACCTGTTTCAAATGAAAACCGGTAGAATTGTCATTGACAACCATATAATTGGCATATTACATAGACTTATTTCGTAATAATTCCGCACGATAGAAAAGTTAATTATGCATAAAAGTGTTATTATTAACAAACACTTAGCAAAGACAGTCTTGAAAGCCAGTTTATAAAATATATACGGTAACCATGTTTTTCTTCATCGCCTGACTGAATAGGCAAAATATGATTTAAGATATGATCACCAAAAGTATAAAGCAAGATGGCAATTCTTTTTTCGGCAGTCTTTCCATTATTCGACATTTATCCAATCAAATGCACGTGTACATAAAGTCTCACAATAAATTCATTGGAAATAAGTAAGTTTGATCTGCTTTTGACAACTAGCGACAATATAAATATATTGAAATTTATTTTGCCTTTAGGTATAATATTAAAATCTAGTTTAACCAATTGTCTTACAGTCTAAGTAAAAGAGAATTAAATCCTCATTGTAATGGTCTTACAAAACCACAGTAAACATTAACCCTGATGGTGAAATTTAATATTCTATAAAGTACCTTAGAGATACAGTAACTACAGAAATATTTACCATAACGATAAGAACATTAAAATGTATCCAAATTATAATGTGTACATTGCTGAAGTGGTCTTTTATGTCACCTTGTCTTAATGAGGTTTTGCGATGAACCCTTCAAAACTACTCAATAGTTTAAAGGTAGACGCTTTAGAAATAATAAGATTAACAAATTAAACAATCAGCATCAATCCAATTATTATATAGAAAGTCTGTTTTCGTTTTTTTGTTATTTCATTCCGCCATGTATACAGTTTTCAATCTCTGTAAACGATATTCACTTCCATCTTCAGTTTGATTTTTTGTATACATTTGTATTTTATAAGCACAGTATGAACTCACCGCTGGTCAGTAAAAGCGATAATTGCTCAAAAATATAAAACAATTCTATAGAATAACACCTTCTTAAATGTTTTCTCACTGTTACATATACCAAGGCTACAACACCCATTGTAATATACCTACGCCAAGTGTCATATATAGAAATCCGCCAGGCGCCACCACATAATTCCGAGGGATTACCTTCACATTCGTAATCACAGTTATAAGCTGGCCTCTTATACCTAATCTTATTGCCACAAAAACATTGTTCTTCGCTCTGCAATGTAGAAAGAGTATTATAATATACGATGACATATCAAATGGCGCCGAGAAAAAGAGCTAATATATTTTCAATCTGGTTCCCTTTCCTATGATGGTTTCCATCAAAATGACTTCCAATTAGTATCTTAGTATTACTTTTTCGAAGGAGACAAGTCTACCATATTTAATCTACTTTTGTATAATTTACTCGCGCCGCACCCTCTTGAATTTATTCCGCGAGCGTATAACCTCCTCGTATTGTTCGGCATGTTTAAACATGGTTCTTCTATATGTTATGTCTTCATCAAAAGATGGTAAAATGACACTAGATACAATCACATGTGTTAACTTAACCAGATTATCAAAATTATAAACCTTTACAAAAAAAATATATCACGCGGTTTTACCTCAGTTCCAGCATATCTATATCCATGTTCTCTACAAAATTGTTTACATCTCTTTCCACTGTTTGGGTCGAAGTCTGTTTTCTTTTCATTTAGAACTCTATTTCTGGAATCTTTAAAGCATCCGATGTAACCATCTGGCCCGTATGCTGTGTTAGCTGAAATACAATTTTTATGCGCTTTATGAGACATTACGTTTTACTACTACTTATTGAAAAAAAAAACTATCTAATATACTAGTATTGTGTTAGCAACATTAAGTAATTTCTGCTTTTTGATATTTGTTGAGAAAAGTTGAGATACGTTACATAGTAATTCCAATATCTATTAATACAGTCAATATGACTAGCTCGTCGAGACGTTGACACATGTTGTTATTATTCGTACACGTATTTCAGCACTGCAACACTACAGAATCAGACAGAAGTAGTATTCGAAAAAAAAAAATCATCGGCGATAACTTTTTTATTTCTGAACAAAATATTAAGTGTGAACATTGTCTAAGATAATCTTTTGACCTAGGTTTCGATTTAAAATTTGACAGAAAGTTGATTTCAAAATGTTTGGTGCTGAAAGCATACCACGCCTTTTAACGCACACATTTAACATAAAGCCACTTTGGAGCCGACAGGGTCTATACACGCATGAATACCAAAAGAAAAATGATAATCTTATATATTAATTGTTAAAGCTTTTACCTTGTAATTTAAGTAAATGAAGAATAATAAAGAGAGCACGGTTAGCCGATCCAATATGCATTCTCATTAATTGAAAAACAGAAAAATCCACCATAATCATTTGTTGAAATAATCAAGACTTAGTGTTATATATTGATGACCCTCAACACGGATGAAAACACTACAACTTTACCAACGTCAATAATACCTGTAAGGCCAATACAATAATGATAGTTGTCTAATCGAAATATTTAATGTTGTATGCATTTGATAAATGTATATAACTTTATTGTGTTCAGAACAGATGCAACAAAATTATTTAATATATATTACTATATTATATTCAGGTAACAGTGGTTGCACCTTTATGATCAATAAATTTACAAGTCTTAATAAGTTTCATATATGAATATCACTTTAACTTCTTTATTGGCGGTTATTGTTTTTCGACAAAATCATATTTTAGATATTTCACACATATTTTAAATGTGTATTAACGTCTGTAGAAACCCGAGGGACTTTTGGTGACCGGGATCGATATCGCTAGGGATCCTGAAAACTTTAGAGCTGTCTTTATTGATTCCGGTAGAAGTTTTAGTCACTAAAGTACCATTCTGGTTGTTAACATGTTTTCAATAAGCATTTCCAGGGCACATAAACCAGCAATACTTCCAATAGCATGTGTTCAATGCTTTAATCGATAATTTGTATTTCTTATTATTACAAACATGTCATTAACGATATATTTGCACATGTCTTGATATAATTGACACGCTTTATTGTACTGGTAAAAGTATATACACACAGACTAAAAAACAACAACACATTACTTGTAAGCAGTTTAGATACAAAAAGGTAACCGTAATAGCGAAATCATTTGACTTGCCTGCGATTAGAAGGAAATTATGTCTAAAGAAACGTCAACAATATGTCCTATCATTATATCCAGAATGTTTAGATAAAACTCTGTACTGATTTTCTGAATATATATTTTAATTTTCGTATTTCTTAGGATTGTTTTTGACAACCGAGACCGAGTGAAATTATAAATACAATTCAATATTTTAAAGACTATCGAAACTATAATAGAATAGTTTGAAACAAATATCAAATAATATTGATGATGCTGTGATAAAATCTAATACAAGTATTCATTTCCTTTTATGAAAAGCAAAGCTTACAAAATGTTAGTTGATGTTAATATTTACAATTAACTCATACATCATCAATGATTTATCAAAACATCATCAGCAAGTTCAACAGGTTTATTTGAACTGTAAAATTGTATAAACATATTTTTGATTTGTGTGAGAGAAGTAAATTTCTTGTTTTTCGTTTGCTTATTATCTTGAAATAGAATGTCAGAAAGTTTGGTTAGCCTTTAGCTTGCTGGCGACAAGACGTGCAGATTTATCTTGGTCTGCACTGTTTGCTTTTCAGTCAGTAATTGTTCAGTGAACACACCTTCGAATTATAAATGGTATTGCCCAAATTGAATGATGGAACAGTACATTTAAGAATTTTAGCAGGATAAAGTTTAAGATTGAAAGTATTATTTTAAGTAATCATCTGAATCTTCTGCCATGTTGCGACTTTTCGTATTATGATTAATACTAAATATTATCAGCAAAATATGAGTTGTGCATCACTGAAAATTTAAAGCAGCATGCCTCCAGATTTGGCTAAAAAATATTTTTTCTTTTAAATTGAAGTTTGGTCATATTTTGAACATTAGAATATGAATTTTTGTTTCTAACGTATTTTAAAAGTTCCAAATCAAGAAAAAAAGATGACCGCGTCGGGAATCGAACCCCGGACCGCCGCGGCAATAAAAGACGTTTTCCCGTCGTCGTAACTTATAGCGCTACAGCTTAAGTAGTGAATAATGACTTCAAAATATTTTTATTTATAATGGAGACAGTTTACTTGGAGTAAAAGCGTGTCAAACGCTTTTCGATTTTCATCGCAAAAAGTAGTAACAACAGCAAATTCTCATGTGTTTCCGTAACATAAAGTTTGTCAGTAATTAAGTTTAAAAGCCTTCTTAAGAAATATAGCATCTATTTCAAGATATCTTAAAAATATTTTTGTTGTTGTCGAACGATCTGGAGGCATGCTGCTTTAAAGCAAAAACTTTGTCACGTAAGATTGTTTCAACAACCCTATGCTTAAAGGCATGTGTATTATTTGCGTTGAAGTATGGAACTATTCGGATGCACCTTAGAATATAACGGCTATGTTAACATGCATTTCTTATGTCTAGCTTGCAAGTTATGATGTTATATTGATGTATACATATCATAGATATAGCTGCCAAAAATGAATAGCTGATGATTTCATAGCCTGCCTTAGGTTTGCTATTAGTTTCTTGGAAATATGTTGTGACAAATCAGCATCACTTTACACTAATTCATTCATCCTTGATAAACAATGGCAACAATCCAACAGAAAAAAAAAAAACATATTCCAAGAACGCAGCCTCTCCAGATCGCAACCCATTAACGTTTTATGTTAACATATAGACAAACATACATAGAAAAAGCAAAACATGTACAAAAATTGGCGCGAAATGAACAAAACGAGCATAGCGGTGCACCACCTCAGAACGCATAGTAGCTAGATACTAGTGTTAAGCTGAAACAGGTGATGATAAATATATTTAAAGGGTTTAAGTAAACACAAACACAATATCATAATATTAATTGTATGTAACCAGCCTCTTCTTAGATCCGACTGTGGAGGGACGCACGCTCGGCCAGATAAACGGACGGACAGACAAATTGACGAGTTCAAACTGTTTTCATTTTTAGCTCTGTACAGCATTTTCCTTTACTTTATTTCGCAGTTTGTTTGCTGAAATCATACGATAGATCTACGCTTTACATTTAGATAGCATTTTCATCATGAAGTAGTTGATTACAAAATTTTGTCAGGAATCTTTGTGACACACCCCCCACTACTTTTGGTGTTGTTTTCAGGTGTTTTTTTAACCGAAAATATTATTTTTTTATTAAAAATGAGTACCTTTCTTTGTTTGTTTCAGCCCCGCCTATTTTCAAGAAGATGTGAGTTCAGACTTTTAAAATGGTTTGATGATGTGTGCATCACCATCGAAAATTTGTGTATATATAGAAAAAAACTATTTAGTGGTTCATGCTTGTTAAATTCAGTACGTGTTCTTCAATGGTTTGTTTTTTTCCCTATTTTTTTAAATTTTGTTTTTTGCTGTGTACATCGTTTACGCATAATACATAGTTTTTGTGGGTTTTTTGTTTTTGGGTGCGTTTTGGGAACGTCTTTTATTTTTGGGTCACTGTCCTTTTTTAACACATTAACAATGAGTGCACAGTTATTTTTTCAGTCCAACGTGTTTGGCTGTTTTAATATTTCGCATATTTAGTTAGGTTGGCTGGTGTCTTGTCAGTAGCATGTATTTCAGTTTCGTTGGGCACTCCATTTGCCTCAGTGTTTAGTTCAATTTTCAAGTGAGTACATATTCACAGCAATAAATCTTTTGAAGTTTTGTTCTTGACAAATCAAAGAAATTCCCTTGGACATTTTTTAAATTTTATTATTTGCAATACAAAATCTTAACATATTTAAAATTTTTTTTTGTTTATTAAGTAATGTTTGCTAATATTTTGTTGTAAAAAAACGAAACGCAAGTAAGCTTCAAAATTTTGTATTGTGAAATTGTTACTTTGAAATCAGTCATTTTCAAAATCATAATAGATTTAAAATTTTTTTATGTATCAAAGAGAATCAAAAGTTTTTGTCAAATTTTTGTAAAGTATTTTCCCCTGAAGGCTTTAATACGGAACCTGGAGGGAATTTTTTACTTATTATTAAAATTTTTTACAACTTAAAACTTATTAATTGTTATTTATAATTAAAATTTTATTGTTATGGTTTGTCATTAGGGGGGATTTTTTGTCGATACACTGAGAGCTTTAGATTCGGCGTGCCCGTTTTATTCATAAAGGGGGCGTCTTTGTGTTTAACATTAAAAAACAAAAAGGGTTAAATAAAATGTGCAACCAAAAAAACCAAATTTTCCCTTTTACAGTGTTTTTAAAAAAAAGTTTTTTTGGTCTATATGAAACCCAACCAAACGATTAGACCAATTTGCCCAACCCAATGGTTTTCCCGGTGACCCTTAGGAAATCCTTCTACTTTACGACCCTTTCATAAAAAGTGAGAAAAAAGCTTAAAAGAAGTGTACGTATTTTCAAAACACATAAAAATTTATGTTCCCGCAGTGTTTAAAAAAGTAAAACCCATTTTTAAAATGGCGAAAAAGAAATTTCGTAACTTAATGGGTAAGCTAAAGCTTTCGGTTTTGGGTTATTAAATGCGGGTGTACTATATTTTTACTAAAGTTGTTTCAAATGCCCAAAATTTTTTTGGGGGTGTGGTTGTTTCGTCATTTTTTCCAACAAAACTATCAAGGGTGTTGATATGCCATGTTTTAAAAACCCCAATTAATTTTAATTTATTTGTTTTTTTTTGGACCTTTTCCTTCAATTTGAGGGCCCAAACCCAGGTTTTTTTCAACTGTAAAAAACAAATTTTTTCGGATAATTTTGTGGCTCCGAGTTAGATACTTTTTTTCATTTTTTTTTATACTTAAAAAGACTGATTAAAAACAATACTATAAAAGAAAACAAAAGTAAAAAATGTCTTTGTTTTGTTTTACAATTTTTTAAAGCCAAAGCCTGTACACATTTTCCCGATACGGCCTTCGGATATGTTACTTGGGGTTTTGGTTTAAAAGTGTGTAAAAAAAAAATATTTGACATTCTTTCCCCTTTAGTAAATACTTTTGTGCCATCAGATCTGGGCGCACTATTAGGTAAAAGGTAAGGGTTCCCTGCGGTGATGATGAGGAGGGGGGGCGATTTTTTCCCCAATGTCCTGTAATTTTGCCCACTTTACCATGAGGCTTCACCAGAAATTCCCTGGAAAATTGAATTCGGGAAAGACTGTAAAAACAGTCCTTTAAAAAAAAAGGGGAAAAACGAGTCGCGTTTTGTAAAGGACCCATATATTACGTTTTTGTTCAAAGTGGTACCCCCTTTGCTCGTGTATCTATTCCAGTGTTTTATTGTGAAAAAAGGGTTTCATAGATAATTCAGGAAATTTACAAGTTTTTCGACCCCCGTGAAAATAAAAAAGGCTAGGCGGTGGTCTATTAAGGTTGTTTAAGTGGGTTGATGAAAATAAATTTATTGTTTTACGAGGGGCATGCAAAATTTTTTGGCGTTTTGATTTGTTTAAAAAAAAATTTCCCGATTTTGGGGTGGATGTATTAGAGGGTTTTCGGGGTATGTTCTGAAACTGGGTCTAATGATGATGAATAAAACCCACAGTGGCTGTTGTAGGGGGTGTAATCATAAAAATGAACAAAACCCTATTAAAAAATATGAATTAAAATTATGTAAAGAATTCCCGTAATTACCAAAATTTTTTGTGAAAACCCTTTGCAGTCAAAATTTCCCCCAAATTTTGGTAACACGTATTTGCTTTAAGTTTTGTGCCATCAAATTAAGGGTTTTTAAATTACAAATAATTTTTCTTTTTCAAATGAACGTAATTATCTTTTTGGATGACTTTTTATTTATAAAGCGTAGAAAAAAAAATTTTTTGTGATTTTGTTTATTACTATGACCCTAATTTTTTGGGACAAGAAAAAAAATTAGTTATTTTTACTGCCCCAAACTTATTGAATTACCAGAAAAGCTTTAAAAAGTTTTCCCCTGGCCCTTTGGTAAACCCCCCAAGCCCAAGGGGAAGCCAAAAAATAAAATGGCCAAAAGGGACGAAGTTGGGTTCGAATTTCGAAAGCTTTCCTAAAAACGGCCTTAAAGCCCCTCAATATGTTAACTTTTGAAATATATCAATTGAAAAATACAGTGTAAATAATGTTTTAAATACATTATAAGAAAGACGAAGCCAAGAAAAAAGGGGGAAAAGAAATGACAAATAAAGAAAAGTACAAGCAGAAGCCAAGCAAAAAAAACCAAAACGGCAAAAAAAGGGCCCAGAAAGAAAAGATAGACCAAAAAAAACCCTTTGGAAAAAAGGGAAAAAAAGATGAGCACAGCACGACAGAAGCAGCGCATTGTAGTTATTGTAATTTTTTAACAGTGAAAAGAAAAAAAGTAATTCTAATAATTTTAAAATTTAAAAAGAAATAAAAATAACTTAAGTAAAATAATAAGTTATAATAAAAAATTTATAAATAATAAATAAAAAGAAATAGTAAAAAAGTTATAAACAATAATATTTAAACTCCCCAATAAGATGTGCCAAAACAACTGAAGAACCCCATAGAAAATGTATATGAAAGTAGTGTTGCTGAACGAAAAGGATAAATGTAAAACTATCTGTTTTTTTTTAAAAAGTCTAAAAATATTATTATAAATTGCAGAAAAATGTACAAGAATTTTTGGAAAAAAATGCTTTGGGGTGGATTTGTATTTCTTCGCGTTTGATGTGGCCCATGGTTGTGGGTGTGGGCCCCCATATTTCCCACAAGTCAAAAATACGCAGTCTAGATTACACGGGTAAAAAGAATATTTTACGCGGGTTTTCTATTTTGAAAATTGTTTTTTCTAGTTATGTCAACACAATAAAAAAGAAGTATTCGACCTTGAAACGAATTTTAAAAAGCGAATATTTGCGTCGATGGGGGTGTATAGGGGTAAAGAAGTTAAAGACTTGATAGAAAGGAACCCAATCGGGAAATTGTGGGGTTTACAAAAGTAGTGAGTCAATTAATGTACGGTTTATAAATTGAAAGTTAAGAAAAGTGATTAATGAGGGTTGATGAAAGTATGCCCTGGGGAGTAAGTTTGAGAAAGGCTCACAGGCTAAACAAAGAATTTTCTTGACAAGGGTAAAAATTATATTGGCCGCGACGGCGACAAACTTAAAATAATTTGGGGTTTATGATTTTGAGAATGTGGGTTAGTCGCAGAATAATGGGGTTTTAGGTTTGGGCAAGAAAAAAACCCCGAATTATCTGGAAACTTTAAAGATTTGAGCGGCCCCGGATTATCAGGCTGATGCGGCCTGAAAACCGAAACTCAGTTACATACACCCTTTATTTACGGTCACAATGTCCCCTGGGGGGGAATAAAGAGCTTTATGTGGGAGAAGAAATTCCAATCAACGAATAACCCCCTGGTGGGCTCCCCTTAGAGCAAGGTATACATGGTGGAGAAAAAAACTAAAAGATTTAAAAGATTGGCAGATTTAACGCACTAAATTCGTTTTAATAAAATGGTCAAAAATTTTTTTATGGAGTGCTGCAAGCAGAATTGATGGAAGACAAAAGGAATTTGCACAATATTCGGCTTCAAAAAAAGGGGAAACGAGCTTCCCGGGTAAACCCGAATTTTGTTCAAGTTCCAAAAATTGTTTGGGGAATGAAACAAAAAGCTTTGATTTGTTGTTAATTTTTGTCAAAAAATGATGCTTCGCCAAAAAAAAAGGTTGTGGATTTTGGAACGGCTACAATGTATATCCTCAAACCAATTTGGGGTCCGCGACGAGATTGGTTTCAAGTTATAGAAAATGATCCTGCTGAACAAAAAATAGATGGGGTAAAATAACAGACTATTTTCTCAAAGAAACCTATTCACGATAACCATGTTTTTTGGGGAATAGTTCCATAAAAATAGATATTGTGTATGTGAATATAATCGGAAAAAGTTTTTAAATGGTTGGGTCTTAAAGTCTTAGTCTTAATGCGGCCTTTAGTTTCTTTATTATTTTTACAAAGTGTGGACCTAAAGTACGGTGGTCATTTTTCAGTCTTTAATGCATGCTTTTTTAAAAATTGTATATCAATTTCTTTGCCCCAATTTAGAGAAACTCCTGAATAATAAAATTTGGATAGTTTTTCTTTTTTTGGAAAACTGTTGAATGAAATTTCAAAAAAAGCCAGGTCCTTCTTGAAAAATAAGAAAAATAGTAACTGTAATGTGGATTTTATGAAACCCGGGCCCATGAAAACCAAAAGAGAAAACGAACTTCAGAAAAAATATTCAACTACAGAGTTTTTGTCCCTTCCCTGTACTTCCCCCCCCCTCTTCAAACCCCCAAAAATTTTTCAAAAAATTTCCATTCCCTGGGCTGTGTTTTTCTTTGTGTATGAATTGATTTTCACCTTTGCCTTAAAATGTGCCCTTGACATTGTAGTGCATTCCCAAAAGTTATTTAACCCTTTTTAGAGAGGAAGTTGTGATGGGCACGAAACCCAATTATTCAAAATTTGGCCTTAAAAGGGCCCTTTGAAGCAAGACTTGGGGGAAGGGGGTTTTTAAATTTTACCCTGCCTCATCAAGTGAACATTTGTCCCAAAGTTATTCAGATTCCTAATATGGGAAAATTTGGGGTGGCACAAAAATCCCCAAATTTTTTCCTTTGCCCTCAATTCCCCTTGCCCTGGACGGAGGGGAACTTTCCTCAAGCTGTGTGAAGAAATTTCAAATCATAAAAGTGGAATGACTTTTTATGAGGAAGGCAAAACTAATTTGTCACGGGTGTGAATTATAAAATTTAGGGCCTTGTCAGAATAAGCCAAGTCAAAGCCCAACTTGTTGACCCTTGACTTGACCACAAAATAAATAGAGGTATCTGTAGAAATGATAACCCCCCTATGAAGTTTCATGATCCTCCCCCAAGCATTCTAAGTCTTGTCGTAAATTTTTTTAAATGCCTTTTGATTTGGAAAAAAAATAATAGGGTCTTTGGGTTGACATGCCCAACCCCCAAAATGTTTTTTCCTGTCCAAACTTCCCAAGTTTTTGTCCGAAAATTTTTTAAAGTTCCGGTCACCGGACTTGACCTGTCCCCTATACTCAAAATCAGAGGGTTCTGTTCTAAAACACCCCTTAAATTTTCATGCCCTGGCCCAAGCATTTAAGTTTCTTTGGGAAAAAACCTTTTTATGTTCCAAGCCTGTGCCCTTGCCCTTTTGATTTTTACCTCAAAGTAGAACTTGATCTGTTTTATGTTTTACACCTTTTCCAAAATTTATGATTGGGCCCAAGGGTTTCTAATTATATCCGGAAACCCTTTTAACTGTTTAAGTCACTTGACCTTTGTTTTGACCTAACCTCAAAGTCAAATTTGACAGCTTTCATGAGACACCTGTGTCCAAAATTTATGCCCTTGGCCCAAGGTTCTAAAGTTATTCGGAAAACCCGTTTTAATGTTCAGGGTCACTGAGACCTTGACCTTTGCCCTAGACCAAATTGAACGCCTTTTTTTGTTTCTTGTGTACCAAATATTATTTAAATGAAAGATGATTTTAACATCCGGGAAAAACCTAAAAAACCCAACGGCCCAACCCGGACGCCAAGCCAGCCCTTTTTAAACCCCCAAACTTTGTTTGTGGGGTATAAAAATCTAGAAGTTGATAGGTGGGGCGTTCAAAGGGAAAAACGAAAAACGGGAAAATCCCCAAAACCAGGTTTTAAATTTGCCCTAACGGGTTCTTTTAAAAATGGTCATATTCTATTATAATATTTATTTTTTTAAAAATAACCTATTTTTCTTTTTTGTTACTAAAGGGTCAAAAGGCCTTTTTGTCACCAAAAAGAAAAAAAAGAAAAGAAAAAAGCTGGTGTAAACAGAAATGCCCCCTTTAAAGATTCCCAGTTATTGCACAAGAAACAAAAATATTTGTCCCTTGAAAAATTCTTTTGGTTTAATGTGCTTGCCTTTGACCTATTGGCCTCAAAAACACAGGCTTGAAAAATTTGTCTGGGAAAAGTTTTAGTTTGGGCCTAGACCTTGACCTTTGACCCACTGATTCGAAACAGTAGGGGTTTGCTTTTGGAAACAGCCCTATTAAAATTTCTTGATCTTAGGTCCAAGGGGGGGGGTTTCTATGGTTCTCGGGGTAAGTTTTGTTCAGGGAATGCTGCGACTGCCCACCCACAATATTGGTTTCGTTTTAATGTTGTTTATGGTCTATCGACTGATTTAACGCATAAACCCCTGGGTTTTGTTGTAATGTATGTTATGGTGTTGTGATCTACTGACAATACATAGTTCTTGTGAATGTATGTTCAGGCAATGCTGTCGACTGATCGATTGTACAATTTTGCGGGGGCTTGCTGTAATGTTACATGTAGTTAGGGGAAACTGTTGACTGTATGAGTGACAAACCCCCTGGTTCATGCGAAGGGATTTTCTGGGGAAAACTTCGATGATCCCCTGCAAATACCCCCGGGTTTTCTGCGTAATGTATGTTTTGGCTGCGTCAATTGATCTGATTTCACAAAACAGCTGGTTCTCTGTGCAATAATTTTTTTGGGTCGACTTTGTTGACATACCCCTGGTTCTCTGTGTAAAGTATGTTCATGAACGCTGTCAATGATTGATTGCACAATACCGCTGGTTCTCGGCTGAATGTATGTTCGGGGAAAGCTGTCATGATTTTGCCCAATCCGTGGTTTAACTGCAATGTAGTTTGGGAATACTTTTAAATGTTGATCAAAATACCGTGGTTCTTGCTGTAATTTTTGTTCAGGGAATGTGGATTGATTTATTTCCAATGCCCCTGGTTCTTGTGTAAGTTGTTTTGGGTGTTGTCGCTGATGTGTGGTTCAAATGACAGACACAGATGCAAATTCAAAATTTAATATCTACTATCCTTAAGGGGTAAATTCCTGGTTGGATATAGAAGAGAAATGTCATGCCCCTGTCAATCATAACCATCTTGTACCAATTGTGGAGTGACCCTTTGTTATGAAATTTGTCGACATCCCAAATAGATGTCAAAATCATCGTTTTTCATCCCATGTAAAATCGGGTCCATTAAAAAATAAACTAATTATCTGAGTCTAAATTGATTCAAATGGTATAACATTAGTTGCCAAAGTACCTTTATTTTCCTTTTACAAACCCTTATTTTTAAGCCATTACAAAACTTGTATCCTTTAGAACTTCATTACCAGTGAATGAAGTTCGTATATTTACAGAAAAGTGAACTTGTGAATATCAAAACAGATGATTTTTTTCATAAAATATTTTTGGGGCCCCCCTTTTTTTTGTTATTTACCAGAAAACACTCTTTTTGTTCTTGTTCTTTTATACAGTACTGAT
The DNA here is from genome assembly GCF_021730395.1 of Mercenaria mercenaria. Classification (NCBI taxonomy): domain Eukaryota; kingdom Metazoa; phylum Mollusca; class Bivalvia; order Venerida; family Veneridae; genus Mercenaria; species Mercenaria mercenaria. The sequence continues at coordinate 25,908 of NW_026463746.1, forward strand.
CTGAGTGTCTGATGGCACTTTGGTTAGGGATAATGCACTGGGTGGAAAAGCCCCCTAAACTTTCGGTAATCACTAAAAACTGAGGTATGCCCTTCCGTCCGTAAAGCTGAAATTTCCTCCCGCTGAATTCACAAGACACAAGTCATTCTTTCTAAGAACCCCTTTTTCTCTTCATCTTAAAGAATACGTTTTCCTTTTTCAATGATTTTTTCACGCTTTTTTTTAAATATACGTGTTCCTCCCCTTTTTTGGACGTTTTTTTCTCGGTAGATTTGCTTAAAATTTGCCCTCCAAAATGGACTTTATATGAGCGCTTTTCCCCCCACAACCCCCTTCTTTTTTAAAAGGGCCTGTGCTCTGAAAAAGAATAAAGATAAAAAGCATATATAAAGAATTTTGGCTAGTCGGGGGTGTATCCGAAAGGAAATAGATGTGTCACTACTTATTAAAAAACTTATTACTTAAAACTTTTATTTAAAATTTCATTTTAAAAAATTTTACTTATCATTTTAAAAGTTATTTCTAATTTTTAACTTATTCTTAAAATTTAATTTAAACTTAAAATTATTATTAAAAATATTATTTTTTTTCCAAAATTTTACTTATTATTTAAAAATTTTTCCTTAATTTAATATTTAAAATTATCATTTTAACCCACATAAAGAAAAGGAGACAATAAAATGTAAATAAACAAGGCAATGCCTCCTGATAGTCTTGTTGTGAATGAGTGCATTAAAAAGAGCACGCTTTTGAAGAGTCATGTTCTTATGTAACAAGTCCACTTTATTGCCGCCTTAAAAAAATTTTTCAATAAAACCCGGTTTTGCCCAATACACAAAATCATTTTATAGTTTTTTTACCATCGTGTTTAAATGCATCGTAACACTGTGTTTTTTAAAGGACTACGTGACATGGGTTAAAATTTTGGTGTCATTTTCCCACACCCCTACTAATAATTAATAGCATAGATCTATACGGTTCTTAAAACTAAAAATTTTCCCAATTTTCCCTTTTTTCAGATTGCCGTTGTCCCCTTTTGTGGCCATTAGCCCTATTAGTGCTGAGGGCCCTTTTTCCCCTAGTATGACCCGAAAAAAAGAAGTGTGAAACTATTATAAATTTCATAGAATCTATGTTGTAACTGGAAATGTACATTGTGCAATTTGATACATATAGCAAAAGCAAATGTATTGGGGTTTTACATCCCTTGCAAAAAAGAAAGTTTAGTATATTCCCCAAGGTGTTACATTATTATCTCCCCCCGAGAAAAGGGGAAAGGGGTTTATTGAAATGGCGTTGTCCTCCGTCCGAGCCTTTTCAGTAACTACCTTGTAGTTTTTTATGAAACTTGGGAAAAAAACTGAACCAACTACTGCGTGAGCAGCAATTTTTCTTTTATGGTCAAAATTTCCCCTTGATTATTGTTTAAAGAAAAGTGTCCGTCCCCAGCCATTTTCAGTAATAGCGGGAGAATTTCATCAAATTGAAACAGACTGAACCCAAAAACTGCGATGTGCCCCTTTAATTTTTTTTTTTTTTGATTTGGGAATTTCCACAAAGTTTCCCTCGCAGCCCTTTTTCAAAAATAACAGGTAGAAATTTTGGGAAAACTTTAAAAAAAAAATGAACCCCAAATTTTTTTTTCCATCAAATTTATAAACAAAATGTAAACTTTTTTACCCCCCCCCCCCCCCTCCCCCTCCCCAAAAAAAACATTTTGTGGATAATTTTTTTTTCCCTTCCCCCGCAGACCCTTCGGGGGGGAACCAAATTTCCCCAATTTGCTTGTTAAATTTAATTAACATTTTTTACTTTAGTTAAATGAAAATGCAATAATTTGAAAAAGAAAAAAAACCCCCATAAAATACCTATTTTTTTGTATAAAATGATACAAAAGTTAAAATATAGTCAGGACACAAAAAGAAATTTCCCCTTTACCAAAAAATGCGGTCCAATAAAAATGTTTCGACCAAATTTTTTTTGTTTTTGTTCCCCCGAACCGTGGGTTTAGCAAATGTCGAGCTATTCAAGTTTTTCCTTAATTTTTTTTTTTTTAAGGTTTGATAAACCCGACAATGTTATAACACGGCCATGATTGATGGTGTGCATTTCCTTTTAAAATTAAAAACGGATGATTATGGACATTTGGGTTTGATCCATACCTTTTTTTTCATTTATCGCAGCACCCAAAAAAGGAAAATTATAACCTGAATACCATTCTAGGCTGGGCAAACCAGGGGCTTGCTTTTTTAAACGGTGCAGTTTTTTTTTCCTCCGGACCCGTACGAACTTGATGCGTTTAGTGAGAAACCACTGAAAAAAAGGGGTCATGATAAAACGCTCGTCTGGGTACAAGGCTTTGTTGTGCTTGTATTGGACAAATTATTTTTTTATTAGTTTTATTTTCATTTACCAATTTTTGAAAAAGGGCAAAATTTTAATAATTCGGTTTTTAAAAAAACAAATCTATACAATGCCAATTATCAGGGCTAGCCTTTTGATTCAAAGAAAAGGTTTTCAAAAATTTTTTATATATAAAGCTTGTAGTTTGTACTGTCGACACAGGGCCCTGGCCATTTTTTTTTACCTTTTTTTTTTTCCGCCATATAAATAGGGAAAAAAGGCCCTGCCCCCCCTTTTGGCCACGTTTTTGACGAATCGGTATAAACTGAAGAGTCTTTGTTAAGGCCTTGTGTTGGTAAAAATTTTTAAAAACGAATGCTTTGGTTTTGGAGGAGTTGCGTTTTAAAAACTTTCTATTTTTAGCTCTGGCGGCCCCTTTGCAACCAAGCGAAACTGTTTTAAAAAAACTTTGGTAGAGGACCATCCAAAGGAAAAAACCCTTGCCAAGTTTCCTAAAATCATTTAGCGGTTCTGGAGGAGAGTCTTTTTAAAAAAAAAATTGTCAACGACGGGGGGCAAACGGGAAAACAACGGGCCAGTGTGATCCAATAGTACCCGAGCATTGCTCGGTGAGCTAAAAATTGTAATATTTCCAGTTGGGAAAATCCCCATTAGTGGGACAAAGGGTTTTTCACCCTTTTGCTGGTTTCCCACTGTTTGGCCCCCCAACCATAACCCATTTCGAAATGCACCTAGGATCAATGGTCCGTTCAAATTTTTTTCCAAAATTTTAAATGGGCCCCCCGAATTTTTTAAAAGGTGGTAAGTAAATATAGCAATGTGCTTCCCAAACCAAATTAAAAACAACGTCACTCCAAAGTGGTGAATAGCCTTCCCATTCCCAAGATGGTTTCGTTGTGCCAAATTCATCCAAATCCCTCCCTGATGAAGAAATGCTCCGGACAAAGTCAAATTTTTATCTGCCCTTGGTTCTAAGTGTGACCAGACCCTTTGACCCAGAACCCGGTTCTGCGCTGACACTCCGTCCTTATGGTGAACATCTGTGCAAGTTATATCAAAATCCCTCCTTGCAGAAGAAAAAAATGTCCGGACAAAGCTTTTATTTTGTTCCCTTTTACTTAAGTGTGACCCTTTGGCTTAAATAGGGACTGTTTCTTGCGCAAAAACCCCGATCGTGAGGTGTACAAATGTGCAAATTAATCAAAACCTTGTTCATGAAGAAAAATGCCCCCAAAAAAGTCTTCTTTTATTGACCTTTTCTTTAATTGACCTTGACTTAGACTAGGGACCCTTTTTCTTTGCTGACACTCTGTTGTGGTGGTGGTGAAAAGTTTGTGCCAAAATTTTTAAAAATCAAAATCCCCCCATGATGAAAAAAGAAAAAGTCCGACAAAGTTTTCATTTTGTACCTTTGACTCTAAAAGTGACCCTTACCTTTTTGACCAGGGCCTGGTTTTTGCCAGAATCCGTCTTGGGGGAACAATTGTGCCCAAAACATTAAAAACCCTCCATGCAGAAGAGTATGCTCCGGCCAAAGTCATCCCTTTATTTGACCTTTGACCCCAAAGTGACCTTGCCTAAGATCAAGGACTTTGGGTTTTTTGCGCAGACACTCCGTTCCCTGATGGTGAACAATTGTGCCAAGTTTCATCAAAATCCTCCATGTATGAAGAAGATATGTCGGCAAAGCTTTGGACGTGCCCCCCCGCCCCTTCCCCCCGGGAAAGGGGGGGGGTTTTATAAAACAGGCTTATCAAAAATATGAGGACCAAATTTAATTTTTTCTGTTTTTATAGATAAAATAAGAGCTCTTTGTAATTTTCCCTTTTTTATATTGATTACGGGCCCCTAGCCTGCCCTGCATGGGTTGTTAGGCGCCCAAAGGTAAAACCCCAGGGAGAGCTTACTTTGAGGGAAGGCCTCTAGCTAAAGTAGAGGGCCAGAAAACCCGGACCTTAGATAGACATTCCCATCTATTTTCAAAACCCAACAGCTATTTTTAAAAAACAAAAGCGAGCTTTGAATTTTTTGGGTTTACTTTTTATGAAATCCCAATCAATGAAAAGAATAATCCCGGGTATTTTTCAAAATTCCTTCCCGCATGTAAGTATAATGTGCACGCCACCGGCCCCCAAAATCAGACAAACAGAACGTTTCAGTAGGGGGGCCCCGTGTTTAAATACAGAAATAAAATTCGAAAAAATTAAAGCCATAATACACTCGAAAAATTACCGTCCATAAAACGGCTGTAACATTGCCCGATCGGGGTTTCGACAAAAAAAAAACGGCCCCCGGGAAAATTTTTTTTTTGTTGTTTAACAAATTTAAAAAAATTAGTTCGACTTGTTTAAAATATAAATTAATTGATTTTCGTACCAAAATTACCCCAAAACCCCAACAATAAGTTCTTTTTGGCCCTATCTTTCAACCCCATCAAAGTTAGAAATTTAAAGATTAATAAAGGGGGAAACAGTATCTAAACCTTGAAAAGATTTTACCTGGGAGGTTTGATAAAGGGTATAGGGGTTTTAGGCCTACTTTGAAAACCAAAAAAAATGTATAATCCCTTAGACTCAGTGCTCAGTTTTTCCCCAAGCTGTTACGTAAAACCCAATAAATTATAACTTTAAAATTTTTTAAATACCCAAAGTTTTCGTTTTTTATCGAGCCTTTTTTTCCCAAAAAGGATTTTAAGGCAAAATTTGCACCAAAAAAGATGGAGTTTTTCCCTTTTGACGGCCCCTTTCGTCTCTGACGTTAAGCGTCAATCTTTTTTGTAAATTTTTTTACCCTTTAGTGGCATTTTCGCATTTCAAAGTGACAATATTTTTTTTTTTCATTTAAATGACATCAGAGCACAGGGAAAAGGAAAAATGCCGGAGCACCCCGGGGTGGGGGTTGACGAAAGGACTCAGGGGCCGTTTGGACACAAAAGGAAAAAACCTTGAACAAAAAGGCATCAAAATAAAACGGCCTAATCCATATATCCTGAATTTTTTTCAGTATAAATTTCAGGACGAAAATTCCAAAAAAAATTTGGGGGGATTCCCCTTAAGTTTAGTTATAAATTTTAATTTTGGTATAAGTAATAATGTCCCTTCCCGGGCTTCCCTACTTTAAAGCATAAAGGGGTTTATTTACAGAATTTCAGACTTAAGAAGTGAGCTACTTCTAAAACGAAAGAAAGTCGAAATTTTTTATAAATATTAAACAGGTTTGATAAATCATATTGACATCCGTATGTAACATGCGGATGTATCCCAGCAGAGAGAATGAAGGCATGTATTTCTAAATTAACTGTTTCAAATACAGCATCCAAAATACTAAGGTTAGTTCCGGAAGGGCAGATGCTTTTAAAGCTACTGACGTTAAATGTGGCAATAAAATTACTACCCAATGGCAAATTTCAACATCTACGATTATTTTTATGACGAACTAAATAAATATACGTGACTAATAAGATCATGTACTCACATATTTATTTTTGATTGAAAACGTTAAATACAACAGGCAGGTTTTCCCGTGCATCACAAGAAATTTCAAGTGTATCTCATATAAAAAGAAGATTGTTCGGAAAGTTTAAATTTGAAAATGCTTCTGAAAAATATCCAAATAATTGATGAAAAATGTTAAATATCCAAAATAACATAAATGATTTTCGTTTTTTTAACAATATGCAAAATTATACAGCTGCATGTAATTTTTACGCAATATTTTGCAGTCTTTACAAAACTGTTCTATACATTTTCATATCTTAACGTGCAAGGATTCATTTTGCAGACTCAATCATAGAACAATAACTTTTATTATAGACAATGCATCTTAGGGAGTAAATATCTTTGAATTGAAACTGTCGCGAAATGCGAATCTGTTTTACATATATAATTACAGTTGCGACGTTCTCTTGGTGCCGTCGGAGCCTTGGTTCATTTGTTGGGAGTCTTGGTGTCCGTCGGAATCACGGCGTCGTCGGAACCTAGTACATGATTTCCAGGTCACGTGTTTCACAGATTTTACAATGTTTTTGTAAGAGTATAAAAGGCTGTTGTTCAGGTATTAAAGAGTTCACTGTTAAAAGGACTTCGGACACTATCATTTGCATTTCGCCTACATTTTAAATGCAAATTTCTCATTAAGTATTTAAACAATACCCAAATCGTTTCGAGTCAATGATAAACCAATGTATTAGTTAATTTCTTACAGCAGAAACTGATTTGTATCTGTTCCTATTATTATTTTTTTTATTATTTTATCTGGGCCAGGGTATATTTTCTTGAAAAAATAAAATATTTAATTTCCGTAAAAATATAATGTCATCACTTTACGAAAGTTTTAAATATATGAATTCCAGTCAAAAAAAGTGACAAAATCTGTTTATTTAAGGAAAAAATAACATTTTAAGATTAAAATCTTATAAATAAATAAAAAAGAGAATGATATTTTTGTAAACAACCTGTACTTGATTTATCTATACACTGTTCGTAATGTAAAGTTATTGATGCATTACATGTGTGAATAAGTATAAATGTATTAAGTGACTGGTCAGTTTTATTACAGTGGTTCAGGTAGTTATTTAAGTACATGTACATGCCTGTATAGCTCTGTTATAAGTGATGGCAGGTATTTGTGTGCTGTATAACATTAATACTAAGAAAAGGCAGTAATCTTATCAAGGCCGTAGGGTGGGTTCTTACTTGGGATAAGTACCAGTGGCACAGATAATATTTGAGCCGCGCCATGAGAAAACCAACATAGTGCAATTGCGACCAGCATGGATCCAGACCAGCCTGCGCATCTGCGCAGTCTAGTAGGGATCCATGCTGTTCGCTAACGGTTTGTCTAATTCCAATAGGCTTTGAAAGCGAACAGCATGGATCCTGACCAGACTGCGCAGATGCTCAGGCTGGTCTGGATCCATGCTGGTCACAAAGCCACTATATTGTTTTCTCATGGCACGGCTCATTTCGCCTAAACATGTAATAAAAATGTACCCGAAATGACAGTTCTTCCTGAGGCTTGCCTAAGGAAGCTGGGTCGGAAAAAGTTAAATCGGGAAAATTCTGACAACAACCCATCTATAGATAATGGTGTCTATTCAGGGCTGAAGTAGTGGGCAAAACATATTCGAAATGTGTCATTTGTAGGGCTTAAGTAGAAGCAGGTCGCTGCATAAAAATTCCACCTGAAACTCGGCTGGACCGTTAAGTTCGTTTTCGCGTCTAGCCGTATGTGTATACTCCATTTGCATGGAAAGCGACTTGACACATCACTTTCGTGGCATCACACTGAATGTGAAACCGTCACTGATATGACCTGCCAAGAATCTACTGTTCTTGACCTATGCATCACAGGCATATCACTGCCAAGCATTATTTCTGTTGGATAGACTATAGTCAGGATCAGATTAACTGATGTGCCTCTTTTTTGTTGTGTTTAGGCCTAGTCCGCCGATAAGAACAATCTTCAATTCAGTTTTCACAGAAGGAAGAACATTAAGTAATGAATGCGTGTGACATTGCGAGGAGAGCATGCAGAAGATTACCTAGTGTGTTGCTAGTATTTTGCAGCACAAATTTGCCAATCTACTGCAGCAAACAACCAGGATAAGCCAATGAAAATTTAACCCAATGAATAATAATGAATTCACAGTATTTGCTTCTCTCACTACTATACATGTATATACTATAACATGCCTAAATGTGCCCTTTCAATCTTTTGTATAGTATTTGAGTTACAAACAGATGTAAAAATATGTGACTATCAAATTATTAAAAATGAATATAAAAAGTATTGGTTACTTTACATTTGGGAACACCCTGTAGTTATATTTTTTTGTTTAAAAGTACTGCTCCACCCCTTGCATCAACACAATAGTCACAGAAAATGTGTATAATTAATATCTACATATGCTGGCCAAATATGGTTTTGATGCACGGTGGGGGAACAATGTTGTTTAAAGCAAAATAGCTTTTATATATATATAACAGGATACGTAATTCTATTTAGAGCAAAAATTACCATTTTATGAAACAAATATTGAAAAATTTGACTTTAAGAAATAATCTCAAATATGTATTTTGATGGTATATGTAATTAAATTCTTATTTCTCAATGGTTTATTTTTCACTCTTGGAGTAGGCAAATTCATATAGAAAGTATCCGAAGTCCTTAGAAAAGTTAGGAAGATAAAAACAACTGGAAAAATAAATATAAATTATTCGTCACTAAAATAAATTATGTGATACTGGATGGACTTGCATTTTCCATTACTGCTCATGAACAGACTCAATCAAACCGAGTCTGCAATTTTCACTCTTTGCCTTGTTCTCGGTGCTTCCGAGGGATCTACCTTCCAGATTTTATTTACTTCACAACAGCGGGTGTTAAGTGCAGTGTGGCGGCCGTAAAAAGTCGCCCCGACTTCATCTCAGTGTTGTTATATTTTCTGGTCCTTCGGGATCATTGATTTCAACTCATTTAGATTTGAAGATTGAATACTGCTTAAGCCGGTGCTTGGGGGCGTGAGCAGTGTTGCATTTTCCATTACTGCTCATGAACAGACTCAGTCAAACCGAGTCTGCAATTTTCACTGTTTGCCTTGTTCTCGGTGCTTCCGAGGGATCTACATTCCAGATTTTATTATTTGTGTTTTAGATAGAAAAAAAATAACTCCAATGTGGCGTTTACTGAAATGACATACAGTCCGAAAAATAAAGAAAGAAAAATTCGCCACAGAAACTGACCAATTAAAAGTCGTGTTTAGTGTAAATGCAGATCTTTCCGTATATATGGTTAAGCAATTAAAAATACAATTTAGATGCCATAAGTGAATTAATAGTTAACTAGTATTGTAAAGGCAGGCTGAGGAATGGGTACGTCATCTACGAATCAGAGACATATGTGTTCGATCAGGTATCACAAACTTCAGGTGCAGACGTACAGAAGATTTTCTAGCTGCACTACACTGAATATGTTAAGCTGGTTATATGTTTGTGAGTGTGAGTTCGGGTTTACGTCTTTTTAAACAATTTTTCAGTTATATAAACGACGGTGTCTACTTGTAGCAGTGATCACAATGCCCAACTTTATAGTGCTGCCTCACTGGAATATCACGCCGTAGACACGTGGCATGATACCCTACCAAAAAAAAAAAAGAAAAGAAAAATATCAAACAGGGAATGCCACGCACCAAAAACGCAGCCTCCTCAAAACGAAACCCCTAGTCACATTATACTGACACCGGGCTGACCAGTCCTAGCACTATACTCTTAATGCTGAGCGCCAAGTGAAGAAGCTACTTGTACCATTGTTTACGTCTTTGGTATGACGCGGCCGGGGACCGAACCCACGACCTCCCGCACTCGAAGCGGACGCTCTACCACTAGGCTACCGAGGCGGTCAACATGTTGTTTGTAAGGGCTTAAATTATGCAAAACAATAAGACTCAATTTTCAGAAAATTTACTGTAAAATTAACTAAACATTGACAATACATCTTCAAAGTCATTCTACAATAACCAAAGTTGGCATACAGAAAAGTCTTAAGAAAGTTCATTACAGGATTATATTAATGTACTCTTAAAGTCTTATGGTTTGAATACGGATAAAAAAAATGTAAACGCACCTTACCTTTAATAAATAAAACTTCAGTATCATTATCATTAATGACGTCAAAACTGACAAATTAAATTACCACATTTGAATAGAATTTTCTTAAAATTGTTCGTCCTGTCCTGTGATATAAACATAATATTGATCGGGCTGAAATTTCCCAGTAGTCACAGACCTAAAATCACTTTTTTGAACAGAATATGCATAAACCGACAAACGTAAAATCATGTATGCGCATTATTTTTAGCTTCGTGAAGAAAATATGTTTATTTTAACACAGGTAAAAAGTCATTAATTAAACGTAACCATGCTTAAAAAGACACTACACTTAAACAATTACATGCGAGGAAACAGTGTCAACGATTGATATGTGATTTTATTAAATTACGGCATATTCATTCTCTTTGTCAAGATAATTAGTCTTGCTGTTAAAATTCTTGTATTTAGCTTCCTGTATGTTTGATACAACTGTGTCAACATGTGAATATTTGCCTACATCTGAATGTTTAATGTGTCCTAATTTTACATCACAACGATCGTATTCATCGTTAGGAACAATTGTTTTATCCGTGTAGCTAGTGATTTTAGTCTCTGAATGGTTCGAGTTTTCAAGTTTGTCATACGTTATGTCAGCTTCTGCGATGTCAGCTTTAACTTTACCAATATGCGAGTACATACTGAGGGAATCAGTCTTGATTTTATTAACTGTGCTTCCCGACATGTTAGAGTAACAATTTTCCATAGTGGAATTTGCTTTAATATCCATATGATCGTATGTAAATTCTCGACGTGTCTCATTGACGTGTTGTAAACTAAGAACATTATAATCAGTGTCCATCACTACATTTTCAGAGTATATTTCATTGTATATTGCAGCTTCTGCATCATTAAGTTCATGTTCTGTGACTTGTGGTAGTGCTTCAAGTACACTTTTAGACGAAATGTTGTTTTGTGTTGATTTGTGGTCTGTCCCTGCTGAGTTTTCATGTAAATGTTGCACAAAATCGATAACTTCAGTGTCATCATTTTTATTCCGAAATCTTTAATAGATATAAACAAAAATTGATTACAAGACATTTTGAAATGAAGAACAGCTTTACATTTCACATTGCACAGTGTAACTGTGAATACACGTTGAATTGAACTGTCATAAAATCATATATACACCTAGCCCATGCTCTGACTAATTTAACGCCAGAAAGAACGACATTTCAATTTCAATAGATACTTCGAAGAAACAGAATATTAGCAAAATAATAAAATGATTGTGGTTTGTCCGTTCCGCACGCTGTAAATGCTATTAAAACAGAAACAGTTCGTAATACCTTGTGGAATAAGATCCTCCGAGATCGATTACCCTTTAAATAAAACTTGAATCAAATAGAAAATACGGATGCTATTATCGCCTACTTATGAACTTTTTGCGAGTACACAAAAGGTGTATACAATCAACAGTGAAAGCTTGAAATATGTGAACCATAAACCTGATAAAGTGTACGTTTATAGACATTATAGTTACCTCCGTTTCAAAAATACGGCAATAACCACAAGTCCAACAACAATGACAAATCCAGGTATTAAAATGTACACCGCCAATAATGATTTGTTGCTACCATCTAAAAATTCTGAGAAATAAAGTAAGTTATGTAATCAATGGATCATGTATTTTATCCATAATCACATCAAGAGTCAAAAGAAATAAATTTTATAACATTTATCATTCAGAAGAAATCTGACATATCTTGTAGACATATTAACATGTATTCTATGGTCAATAGCATTGAATTGAGGTAATGAAACATACTTAATTTGACAAAGCTATCCATGTTTTTACTGTTGTAATATTTACTTTATTATCAATTCTAACACAACCAGCAAATAACCTATATACATGTAGAGCAAAATCTATCTCGGGTTATTCTGCAATATACCACTCGCGTGCAATGACGTCATCCGATCCAGGTGCGTAGTACGGTCGTAAAAAGTAGTTACCACTTTTTTAAAAATTTTTGATACTAGTATGTCGTGTTAGAATCGAAATAATAAGTTCCCAAGTGTGATTTATCGTAGAATAACCCGAGTTTTTCGTTCTTATGCGAAACAATATATTACTCAGGCCTACGGCCTTCGTGATATATTCTTACGCATAAGAACTCAAATTCGGGTTACTCTACGATAAACCACGTTTGGGAACTTATTATGTCTTAAATGCGTAGAATAAAAAATGAACTTAAAAGCATACTGTCATAGTTAATTTGTCGCATGCGCCTTTGGGTGATACCTGTATGACAACTGAGTTTAACTGTGCAGGTACTAGTATCTTAACAGATGTTTGGCTCTTGGACATTAGAACTTTCTTTCAGTCAGACTGCGAATCTAGCAGACCTAGTTTTGCTTTGCTTTGCTTTCATACAATTAATTCTATTTAAAAATTTCATATTGATGGCTCAGCAGTAAGTGTTTTTTTACCAATTTCACAGTTATTTCCTGTCCATTGGTCAGTGCAATTACAACTGTAATTGTGTGCAGTGATGTCCGTACATCCGCCACCATGTTTACATGGGTTAGTGGCACACACTGTTATATAGAAAAAAACAAGGTAAAGTCACTTTCTCTTGACTTCGATATGATATTTATCATTTGATCAGACGTACTACGTAACCTGAAATGCAAACTGTTTTAAAGATTATGAAGAATTTTATATTTTATGATGAACATCTCACTTGAATCTATGAAAAATCAGCCATCTTTCAAAATGCAAACATCACACAACTGCTGCTTCCTATCTTTTACTGTTCTCTCATTATGGAATACGGGCCATTGTTAGCATATATATTTCCGTCACATGATTATAACAGTAATCTTAAGTAATTGTAATACACATACGCCATGTATCATATATAGAAATATGCCAATATCCTCCACAGTATTCTTCACTGCTTCCGGGACACGTTAGTTTGCATCCTTCACTGAGCATTTGTATCCTGATTTGATTGCCACAATAACATTCTACCATATACTGCAATGTATATCAGCAAATGGACATGTTTAAAAGAACTCTTTGCAGTCTAATTTGTTGGGCTTTAAAGTAATGCAAAAAAGTCTAAATAACATTAAATTTTGATCTGTATTACTGATATTTTGTTTCTTTCACATTTAGTAATATTCTATGTGACGAACTACGTTTGCCTGTTTTGCAAATCGAGGAGATCGAACAGATAATCGTACAATTATCGTGTTCATCATAATACAATAGAATAGTTGGTATCAATTTACAAGTAGTAAGGGAATGACCATCAGACAGACAATGATGATCTTGCAGGGAAAAGTTAATATAACGTGTGGCTCTAGATTCCAACACATAATCCATAAGTGAATAACCGAGCAAGCCCCTGCACCCTGATATTCTTACTGTTATTATGTCAGCCTTATTGTTCATCGTTGCTATTCCAAAAATGGAAAAAGGTAAGGGTAGATTTCTATGAAGGACACAGTACAACAAATACGGTCATATCCAGGCATCGCAAGAATCCTTACGTCGATTTGCGAAGGCGTGTAGATGGTTACGTAGGGTCGACGGCTCACATACTAGCTGTAACTCAAAGAGGAACACATGTGGTTTCCGTCGAGCAGAAAAGCTCGAATAATTGTCTTTGTCTTATATGTATGACTTATACCAAACTATATATTGCTGTAAATGTTGTATTTCAAACCGCAATTCGAACTATATCAATTTAGTCATTCATTACCTTTAGTGTTATAGTAGTTATAAGTGTTTGTTATATAACATATTTTGTACTTTACTAATGAATATTTTAATCAACTGTGTGAAGAAGTATTGTAATAAAATAAGCCATCCTCAGTAGTATAGACGGTTGTTCTTTCTAATAAATTGAAAAAATCATTTTCTCTCTTACCTCAGTTCCTGCATATCTGTATTTAGCAGACTTGCAAAACTCCTTACATTTATCTCCACTATTTGATGATTTAAAATTTTCCCTCTTTCCTTGCAGGACTCTTTTATGGTAATCTTTATAGCAACCAAGGTAACCTTCTGGAATGTGTGCTTCAAGGTTATAAATGAAACATTAATATAACTATAGGAATAATTTAAAAACAGCCCCCAAAGAAACATGTTTATTGAAAAAAATCTATACTCTTTACATCATAATGTACACATGTAGCAACAACATGAACACCATCTGTTCCTTCAGAGCCTAACTTCCAAGTAATGACAAATGTACTGTAACGATATTAAGGAAACTCTTTTCTGCAATAATTCATAAAACATACGAATTGCGTATACTCCGCACTTCCTGGTAGTCTTGACACATACCGACAGTGAAGCAGTTTGAGTGCCGTCCTGTATTGTTAAGGTAGGTGTAAATAATATATGCTCAATATTGTAATTACATACTATAGTTTAATTTTAACACTCATATACTCGAATATAGTAGGTTGTAATTGCCGAAGGTATATTGTGGTACATAATTTTCGTTTATTTTTTAGTTTAATCATATTTGTATACATACATACATACATACATGCATACATCACACACTCGTTATTTGTCCAATTTATCAGCAGTCGTACCTGTTATTTGTCCTTGCGACTGTTTATAACGTGCATAAGCTATTAAGTTTTCACATAGTTCGCACCTGATGTATTTCCGCAATTTCGTTTTAGCATTGTTTTAGAATTTTACCGAAATCATTGCCCAAGAAAATGAAAATAACCCCGAAAGGTAGTTAAAATTATGATGTATATTTCCTTGCATTGTAAAAGAAATTTTGCAATAAAAACCTAACAGAAAGAATGAAATTCTAATATTTTATAGATGATATTTATCAATTTTGCAAAACGTAAATTTTACGTACCTTGTACCGACAGATGTAAACAATGTGCTTGTAAATGTAACAGAAACAAAGAAAATAAAGACTTCATTTCAAATTTTCTGTTACTTCTTGTAAAACCAAAGTACTAATTAACTTTATTTCAGAATCAATATACAATGTTTATTTAAGCAGTTAACAGTCAAATCAGAAACAACAATTACAAGTGCTATACAATATTAACGCACGTCAGTCATATCAGGAAGTAAACATATTGTAGAAGTTCACGTTAAGTACAGACAAATTGAAAGATATATATAGCTGGCTGTTATATTTTGATGAACGTCCTCTATTACTATTCAGACAATACTAAGATAACATTTCAATTTGTTTACAGTTTGAAATAATACACGTACATGGTTTAAAGGGGTACTACAACATACACATTTTTATATATTGATGAAAAGAGCCAACCCATAAGTTGCTCCTTTTACGGCTTGTATTATCTTAAGTTATTGTTGCTGTTATCATAATATATATGTTCTTTGTCAACGCAGTCAAATACGCGTTTAAAAGTTAAGCTAGTTTAGGCCAAATTACGCAAATATAATGTCTTACTTTCGGCATAAATAATACTAAAATATTGAAATGGTGGATAATGCTTTATTAATTTTGTCTGTTTGTTTGTTTGTCTTAAGCAAAAGAGGCGTATTTGTCATAGATTAATTACACTTTTTGTAAATCAAATAATCAAAATTCAACGACGTAAGACTTACATCCTTTTTCATTTGCAGTCTGCTAATACAAAAGATGTATTGAAAGCGAGCACTCCATATTGGTACGGATTGGTTTGATACTCCCCTCCCCCTGCTCTGCTTCGCCTTTCCCTTAATGGTATTTTGGCTTTTGCAATGTCAGCGAGTACTTATGTTTACGGTTCCATGTGATGTTTTTGTGATAACCATTTCGTGTGTTAGGGATTCACCAAGTGCAGACTAATTTTATTCACACTGTCTTCTTATACACGAATATGGTAGGGCTGGTGCCAGTTAACTATTTTAAACTCCCTAGTGGTGTTTTTGCCACTAACTGTTACAAGTCGGTACCCTGATAAGTTTCTTCTTCATGCATGTTTTGTGTCTCGTTGCTATCATTGCATTCGTTTATGTTACTGTGTATGCAGGTAACGAAATTGCACACCCTGAAAATATTCAGTTTTATTGTCTCCATTAGTGTAATCTTTGTAACTAAGTTATGGACAAGATACCCTAGGGAAAATACATTCTCTTGGAGTCAAATGGTTCAGCTCATGTTCGAATATACGTGAAATTAAGAATTAATTGACATTCAATTTTGTCTGCCAGCGTCAGCCAAATATCAAGGGAAATATTAGAAAGGCGTTCCGAAAACGGGTCAAATAGAACCAAACTAGAAGACACATCTTAATTTACCATGTCTGCAGTCGTCTAAATAGAAACGGCTATTTCGGTCCGATTCCACGGGTCGGTATTACAACAGGATCATTGTTTAAGACTGAAGCTGTCGAGTACCAGGGAGAATTTTGTAATTTTGCTTTCTCAGCAATATGCATCTTGCAAACTAGGAACCAGCTAACCTATTGCCGTTAGCCCATAGAGACTCTTTAAAAATGAATGTTGTAAGCTATCGATGGTAAGAGTATGCCGCGGTATAAGCACTATCCTTTATGTTTCGACATGTGTCGCCCTACACCAAGTCATTGAAACTTATGTATATTTTAAAATCTAAGTCAGGCTAGATCTGTGAGGATAACAATTATCTAAAACAAAATTAAGATTCTTGTGACAAATGGGTATAATTGTTTTTATTTTAATTATTCTGATCCAGGATTTTCTTTTCTTTTATGACTGTCTCTATGTGTTGGGTGTAGGGGAGGGGCTCCATGGCCGAATGGTTAAGGTCGCAGGTGCCCGCTCGTTATGAAATAATGCATGGAGGTGCAGATGGGGTCTTCCTACATCATCAAAGCTGGAAAGTCGCCATATGACATATAATTGTCACGGTGCTACGTTAAACAAAAAAACAAAAAATATGTGTCATGGGTTATGCTATACAGTAGTATAATAAACGGGCTATTTTAGCTTTTACCAAACAGTTTAAAGATGTACTTGATGTTGTTCTCAGCCTGATAATATCAAACAAATATTTCCTGTTATCAGTGCTTGCTTACTGTTGTTATCGTATATTTCAATGTTTAATATACAAATTTTGTCAGATGTTAACAGCGTCTTACATTCTAATTAATAACATCAACTATGAACAGTGGGTTCAACAAGTTTAAAAGAGGGACATTACTTAAGTAGTTATCATATAGAAAATGACATATATGATTTCGTCTTTGCAGAGACTAATTAGAAGTGTTCATACTTATGTAGCATTCAGAGTTACATACGGTTATATATTTGTTTGTTTGTTGATTTCCTGAAATAAAAATACTTCATAACAGTTTGTTCTTATAGGTCAATTCTCAATGACAACACATTTCAACGCTTCAGATATTTGATTGAAGCAGATCACTTGTTATTTAAATTGATGCAAACATACAACCGGTTAAGTAAGTAATTGTAGAGTTGCACCTCCGTGTTTTCGTTGGAAGAACAGGCGTAAATGAAACTATTTAAGGACATCCTTAATAAGATTCTGTCAGAAAACTAATGCTTTAGGGTAAATGTATAGGCTGATGATACGAGGTCTTAAATAAACAGTAATTCCGACTGTACTGTGTGCCGTGTGTATAATATATAATTTTATTGATTTTATGCTGAAACTGAGTACTGTAAATCAGAATATCCATAATATATTAAATGTATCCCTTTAATTTTACTAACACGGATCATAAATTTGCATTATAAAAACATTAACCATTAAGGTTTTGTATAATATAACAGGAAATAAATACTGAACGAAAATTCAGAATTTCAGTTAATTTTACTAACACGGATCATAAATTTGCATTATAAAAACATAAACCATTAAGGTTTTGTATAATATAACAGAAAATAAATCTGAACGAAAATATCACAAATGAAAAAGAAAGAAAGGTGTAATTTGTTGTTTTAAGAGCATGCATTGCAAACTGTTTATTTAGGATAATATGATTTTAATAAAATACTGATTTCACTAAAATCTGATAGTACACATGTAATAAAATATATTGTATACGTAGTTTTTATGGCGTGGTTTTGCGATCATGTAAAATCTCCGGCACCGCCATTATGTTATGAACGTGAGCCTTCTAAGTTAATATTGTCATACTTGCAGGTTCAATCATTTTTTTTTACAATTTATGACTAATATCTTCAAACATACCATCCCACAAAGAAAAAAAAACACATCGTTTTTAATATCACGCAGAAAGTAGTACGAAGTTTCATCAATAAGCCTAAAAATATCCATAACACGTACTACTCGTATATTTTTCATCTGTAGTTACCTGCTCTATGTTCTACCACGTAATAAACACGTTTCAATTGTTTTGAACTTGTTTAATAAACTGACTAAATTAACAAAACTTTATTTCAAAATATAATTGTATTTATAAATCTTAATCAGTTACCATGCTCAATGTTATTTATAGATGTTCAAGTACGAATACATCCAATAACAGGAAACCATGGGGGAAAGGTGTTAAGACAACCAGCGAATGATCAAATGACAATGTATGGTAATTGCCAACATTCGGTACAATAGATGTGCAATCCTTATAGTTAACAAAAATGCGGTTTCTTTTCAATTTGCACAACAGTATACAATTGTTTTTGGGTTTAACTTTTTAAAACGACTACGAATACACAGTCAAAATACATTAAGAATGACTTCTATTACACGCAAATTTAAACACCGTCATCAGTAAACGCCAATTTCCGGGAAGTTGTCTGATATATCGTATACTATACTTGAAACTTCTAACACTCACTCAATATCTTTTACAATATATTTCATATTGCACAAGGTACATTTTTGTTTTCTGACACATTTAGAAAGATATGTTATGAAAATTAGAAAATCATCTAATGATATGATACCATTTTATTATTCTGCTACCTCAACCCAATTTTTAAAAAATCTCAAAATACACATAAATGTGTTGAATTTAGAAACTCAATTTAAGGCCAAAACTTCATAACAAAAATCAGATAACTTCCTTTTCCTGTCATATCTCGGTAACAAAGTTAAATTTGGTCTCATATTTGACCATATAGCCGCAAAAGTAAATATCTACACCCCTTGTATTCTTTTTCATGGTATTTACACGTTTTATGAAATACACCACTTGTGACTTGTTTAGAATGGGTAAAGGTCGTATTTAAATGAAAAATATATGTCCACATTAAGTGTTTGTTGAAATTTTAACATTTCATAAACAACATATTTTTCTTAATGCGCAGGAGGATAATTATGAAAGATATAGCCACAGTAGGATTAATTTCAACCATTGAAACTGAAATTGCTGACACAATAATGGAATATTGATATGTTAATGTACAGAACATCGGACCACGCTTTCACTTATATTCTTCAGTATAGGACCAATGGCATTCCGTGATGATATAAAACTTTCTCTTTAATTGATATTAAAACAAAACAAAATAACAACTGTCAATAAAATCAGAAAATTCGATCCCGCGGAAGCACCGAGAACAAGGCAAACAGTGAAAATTGCAGACTCGGTTTGATTGAGTCTGTTCATAAAATAGAAAAAGTGGAAACTCCACAGGTCGCTCAACACAACAAAAACGAAAATGTTGCAGGCTCGGTTTGATTGAGCCTGTTCATGGACGGTAGTTAAAATGCATGCTACTGTCCACGCCCTCTAGCCCCGGGTTGAGCAGAACTCAACATTTACACATGCTAAAAGTACAAAAAACAATTTAGAGACATCCGCAGATTTGTTCATACGGCGGTGCACATGGAACCTTCAATGCTACACTAGCATAAGCCTCATTTGTCGGAAATGTTGTGAAATTAGCTGATTTTCTCCAACACAAAATAATCATGTCTTATCTCTCCATCGCTTGTTTCTACAATGGCTAGCTCATGCGTATTTCCAGACAAGTCACTTGAGGAATGCTCTTTGTTTTTCTCTGGCGACTTATAGTTAATATGTGAATAATCGTCCGCATCGATTTCCGTTTTTTGTGCTCTGGCATCTAAATGACTATAGTCGGTATCACAATCTGACTCGTCTTGAAACCTTTTCATTCCGTTTGATGTGTTTACTTGTAACCGATTATATGTGTCAATGTCCTCAGTTGTTTCTGTTGGGGAGTTTTCATTGTCTAAATGTGAATATGTAATGTCAGAAATCCAACTAATGTTGTTCTGATTTGCTTTAAGATGCGAATACGTGTTGTCAAAGTATGGCAATGTTTGTATTGTAAGATGATTGTACTTATTTTGTTTATTGTCACATCCGTCAGGTTCTATGTCAACATATCCACTGTTGAAGTAAGTGGACGTGCGCGAGGTCGAACAATATGAATATGGTGTAGATTTTACTTTATAATCGTTGCAAGATGCGTTTCCTACTTCTCTGTGCTTAGGTTGTTTATTTGTTGTTGCTAACTCACTGGAGACTCCATTTCGAACGTTCTTAGCAGCCCTTCGTCTGTAATAGAATTGCTACATTACCGAAAGCCTTAAACTTAGATGTATCTCTAGCCATTATGAAAAATATCCAGTCATTGCATGTCGTTTGCTTTATTATCATATATTTATGATGTATTTGTGTCACAGTAGTGCTAAGATTCTGTCAAGATATATTTAAAATACTGGTAATTTACAGACCATGATCAAATTAGTGACAGATGTCAGTAGTTATGACATTGCGCAAGTATCAGCATATCAACATGTATATACCATCTCAACACCCTAGTGACAGAGCCTCCGATATGAATGCTCGATCTACGTTCAGGTCATACTATGGTACCAGTAACGCTCTTGTTTGGCGTTCAGAATTAAAAGGAAAACTGACTCCGCTTCTCTCTCTCTCTCTCTCTCTCATACCCTCATGGTGGCGGATAAAATCAGGAATGAGGTGCCGAGAAAAGTTAATATTAGTTGTAGAACTTCATTCACAATCAACCTAAAACAAATTAGTATAATGTATAAAACATGAATTTTTAAAAAGTATAATAAACATTATTCACTTACCTCTTTATGCAGACTACTGCCACGGTAATAGCTATCAGGACTACTAAAGCTACTGGGACCAACACATATTCAGCAATATTTGATTCAGATTTATCTGTAAAAGAAATTGAGGTTAACTGTTGTATTATCATGGTGCATAAAATTTTATTGACATATGTTAGTAAAAATGCAAGAAAAATATATACAAAAATCCGAAACTACAATTTTCACGAAGAAATGCTGAAGGCAAACACGTTCTGTTGGTTACTGTGGTTACTGACTTAAAAAGCAACAATTGCAAGGACAAACATCCTTTTCCAACTACAGAAAGAATTTAAATTAACTTTAAATGTTTTGACCGGTCTAGATCATTTTCACGACATATATACTAATTATAATATGTGTTATGTCTTAAGCATCAACATATTTAGTACGTAGTATCAACAAATTAACATTGATCGTTATTTTATGGTAGTGGACCCGTAATGACATCGGAAATTTACTTTCGGTTACATTTTCCCCTTTTTTGACACTCGCCGGTATGAACGGAAAGTCAAATACTCGAGTTATCGTCAAAACAATGCTGAAACGCCATACAATAAAATATAATCACGTGGATATTACTGATTTCCGTTATGAATTCACGACCTTAAATTATTATATGATGGTACTTTTTGGTCCATTAAATCTTTTAACCAGAATAGCCTGCTTTCTCGATCATTCTAAGTTTATCGCTCTAAATTAAACATTCTTTATGTTATACTAGATATCTCGTGGTAGGAAATGTTGGGTAGTCATGCAAAATTAACTTGTTGTTTACAATAAGAAGGACACTCAGAATACATACCTGTCGTTTTAATGTTTGGGAAATGTGTTGTTATTTTTATGCGTGTCGATAATTGAGTTTTATCTGACAACGATGATGTTTCCAATGTTGTTGTTTCTGTCTCTAATATACAAGTATAAATATGTACATGAAATATCGCACAAAACAAGTTCAAAAAATTTTTTTTTCTGGAGTGGTAAAACGTAAATGAATAAGACCGATCGTGTTATCATTCCATATAATACCATGTATGAATACAGGTATATAGCTGCTCGTTTAAAGGTATAGAAATATGGTTTGCTCTATACAATTGTCTAAATAAAAGCCTACCTTTGTCACAATTTTTCCCTGTCCATTCCCCAAAGCAGATACAGTTATAGCTGCGTGCATCAATGTCTTCACATGTGGCACCATTCTTACAAGGTGAAGTAGCACAATCTATCGATGAACAAACAGGACACATGTGCAATATATCGGCAAATTTAACACGTTTGTAAATACATGTACACTATTTATTGCTTAACGTTATTAAACTACCTGTAATGTATTATATTGTTTTGATGATCTGTAGTAACCAGACAAAGACAAGGATAAATATTAGAAAATAAGCCACTTTTCAAGAACGTTCCCCTTAAACACCAACCAATATACTTGTGTAAATATTATTTAGTAGAAAATTTAACTGTTCACACAATGACTTTGCAGAAAGCTAGGCAATAAATTTTGAACAAACACCACTAAGAGCCGAACAGACAAAAATTAAAGCATCCCAGTACTATTGTACTTTACGAACTTACTATCAGAGTCATCCATCTGCTCCGTCAGCACAATAAAGAGGAAAGCGTAGCGTTCACCTGTAAAGTGCTGAACACGAAATAAACTTGTCTGATAGTATGTTGATTGGTTGCGAACTAATCTTCAAAAGGTTCAGTAACAATATCTCCAAATAAATTAATTTTCGACCAAGAAGGTAAATTCATGTCAATCATTTTTATTGAATGTGCATTGGTAAAGTTAATTGAAGTCTTCATCATGACTACTAATTAATTCAAAATTATATACACGGGCTACATTCCCATCTAAATGGGGGACTTTCACAATACCAACGTTAAAGTCCCTTTTCATCATGCTAATACTTTGTACGTATAGCGTCATTAAATATCACGAAATGATGCAGTGGTATCTGAGTTGTTAGTTGGATTAGGGATGAATAGAATCGGCTATCTGAGCACAAATTAGATTGTCCATATTTAGAATATCATCTAAAATCTACATACACCATGTGTCGTACACAGAAATTGTCGAACGCCCTCCGCATATTTCTTCGTGATTCCCTGGACATTTGTGATTGCAGATATATAATAGTTCTTGAACGGGTATGGTATGTCCACAGTAACATTCATCTTCTTTCTGGAAATAGTGCGCAGATTCGTTAGCAGTTATTATAAATTTTGATCTAACCATATTTTATTGCCTTTATATGTACATACATTTGTATATACAAATAGATGCACACATTCAAGTAGAGGTGTTGCACATTTCATTACATCTTATGAACAGACTCAATCAAGCCGAGTCTGCTATTATTCTGCTTGGTTGCATTCTATGCTTCCAAAGGATCTTTGTACAGATTTTATAATCTACTATAATTCCATCAAACCCTTCAAATAATAAACATCAGAGATTATATAAGAACAACATAACACAATGTCATTACCTTTGTCCCTGCGTATCTATATCTATATGACATGCAGTAACGTTTGCACTCATCTCCACTATTAGTTTTGGATTCTCGGTGTTTTCCTTTTAGAATTCTGTCTTTCTTGTCCTTAAAACATCCAACATAACCGTCCGGTCTATAAGCTGTAATATAAAAGAATATATAATTTACGCACTTCATAAAATAGTTTTTTCTCATCACAAAGCTTGCATAAATAAAAATATATTTTAAAAAGAACATTCATATACTGGCAGGGGTTACAAAATACACAAAACAGCGTTTTAGAAGTAGAATATGGTATAACTTATCAATGTTTATTCCAAATAATCAGTAACAGAAAAATGGACACCCGTTATCTTATTATCTTATTAGTAGATTATTTCATGTAAATGTAAACATACCTCTCAAAAGCGATGAATACAGAGTCATCAAAAGAACAACTGTTAACGACATGGCATGCATTATTCTACATTTCGTACAAAATGCTTGACACAATGCATAATTCATTATGAGGTTATTGAAATTTTAATATTAAGTAAACAAACTTCAATGCGGATGTAAGCGGTTTTATCTTGAAGCACTTCGATCTTATCATTACAAAGTCGGACACTACACCGACAATCCAATCATTGTTTTATTCAAATAAAAGATGGTTTAAAACACAGAAATTGATATTCAAACATTATTGCAACAACGAAATACTTCTCCATACATGGACTTTAGTGTATCTGTAATACTAAATTCTTTCTTAACAACAATCTTACAAATACCTGTTTGATTATTTTAATGATTACAAAGAATTACATTTAAGATATCTTATCTTTAAAACATTAAAAGAAAATGATTTGAAAATGAGGTCACACCAACAGGTGGATGCATGACATGAAAGAATTTACACCCCAAGCGAGGTTTCGAACCCAAGGCCGTAAGAGCCGAGTGATTCGAAATCAACGACCTAAACCCTTCGGTCACGGACCCGCCTTTGTTGAAAGAGAGGCGTAAACCCAATATATATACTTCTGCACGTTTTGACGAAAAAAATTCTACAAGGTGGAATTTGATAAAACCCTGATTTGCTTGATGTTTTGTTAGACTAAATTGAAAAATGGTCTCACACAAGTTTTCATAATTGGAATCTATTTCGATGACACTTACGCAAATATATATTTTTCCACAATGTAGGTTTGACTGAAACTTCCAACAGTAGTAAATACTCATATGGGCTAAATTATAGTGAAATTAAATTTATAGGCCAGTGTTTGTTTTTAGATATTTCCCCATGACACAGCTGTCTAAAGACATGTTCTGCATGTGTACATGGTTGGAGGGGCACATTTCGATAATGCATATAAAATTATGTATAAGCAAGGTAAGAGGGAGGTAATTAGAATTGATAGATTTAATAGTACTTTTAACTATATTTGTATGTTAATCATTGATCAAAGCCCTGGCGGATGCTCAAGAAAACAATTATCTGAAAGGAAAATAGAAAAAAGAACTTTTAACAAGATTGTGGCAACCTAAAAATAACTACAATAACTACATCTGCCTTTAGCGTTATTTCGAAAGGCACGGGATAGGAATTTCTCCCTTATTTATATGGTATGATAAAGATTTGCTCATATATACCCTATAACTAAATGTCAGGCTAACGAATTTGTTTCGTTATATATGCATTACATCTCTTTGTGAACAAGGATCTCCTAAATATCGTATATTAAAGTGATAGCAATTTTATCGGGATATATACAAGTTTCTTTATAAAATCAGTGGTGGTGCACTATGGCATGTCAAACGTTACTAAATTATATAATCTATTTTATTATTACTGATTTCTGTTATTGTTATTCAATGTCGTGTCATTCATATTCTAAATTTTGCTATTTTTATTGTATATGTGGTTATTCTTATTGCATGTTCGATATTCATATTGTAGAAGTCATTATTGTTATTCTGTGTCGGTGCGACGTTAAATCCAATAAAAAATATTCTGCATTTCGTTACTGTTATTATATTTTTGATATTTTTATTCAATGTCGTGAATGACAATAATGACTTTTACTATAAGAATATCGAACATACAGTAAGAATAACGACATATACAATAACAATGGTAAGACTTAGAATATGAATGACACAACATTGAATTACAATATCAAAGATACAATAACAATAACGAAATATAGATCGGAATAACAATATTTTTTCGGCAAATTGTGGAGAGGGCGTTGTCAAGCCACCAGAAGATGATAGCTGGTCTTGAGATTTGGTACCTCTCTACACCCCCAGCAACAAAGGGAGGAGTAGGGTTAAGTAGCCGCCTCGCAGCACACTGACCGGTAAAGTATATAGGTTCATAAATGTATGTTTTCTATTTAGAAATTAAAGAATTGATAGTTTATATGGCTGAAATGGGGTTGAACGGGTTTAAATTATAAAGACGGTTTTGCACTTTTGCTTTACAGTATAAAAATGTGCAGTTTTCGTTTAGTTTGAAAAATAGTATTAAAATAAATGCATGATTTGCTGGTTTTAAAGCTAGAAAATTTGTTACCAACTTTGAATGTAGTTACGTGGCAATGCAGAAGAAAACAAATCCTAAAATGTGAATTTATGTAGTTGTCCGCCTTTCTTTCCTGGATTTACTTTGATTATAGGATACATAATTTATTTATGTTTGGGCGTAGCGAATTAGGAAATAACTACCATTTAATCAAAGAGTTGAATTATAAAGAGTGTGACTCAACGCAGACCTGGAGCGCCTGTATAGATTACAGATTCCGGTATATACCGGATTCAAGCAGTTTGAAAAAAAGTATCTTAAATGTATAACCATGGTGATACTAACCCTGACCTTTGGTTAGTATATTATACATATTATACACCAAACGCGTACGGACATACAATAGTTTGCGTATTCCAATTGATAATTACTTCCGGACAGGCAAGGAAGACCGCTCCAGATCTGCAATGAGCACCATCGAATTATAAATATTCAAATATCGGAAAATATATTAGGGTTTTTTATAACAGCAAGCGCCTCATGTGATGCAGAGCTAGCAAAATCCAATCGAGTCGAATACAACATTTTAGATCAAGGTACTGTTTTAATGACCATTTTGTTATATACATATACCTATTTATAGTGTTGCAGATAAATAAGACTTAAATCTCGTATGAAACGACGTCGAGATGCCATCATTACATCCTTTCCGACTGATTTTTCGTATCCGATGAGAGTTCAATAGAGGGTTCTGTATTCCTTAAAATATTGTATTTGAGACAGAAAATTTATAGATATATAATGTATACCAAAACAATAGCTAAAGCATCTTAAAAATGTCAAGATATAATTGTTGTTGTGATTATATCTAATTATTGTTTCCTGTTATGAGTATCGTGCTTGCTTACTGTTGTCGTCCTTTATATTGATGTCTACACATCTTTATCAGATATAAACAACTTGTGATAATACTGCACTAATTAATAAAAACTATAAAAAGATATGTTAGAAGCATAGGGCGCAAGTAAGAATTTTTTTATAGGAGTCTCGGTTTGATTGAGTCTGTTCATGAGAGGCAATGTAATACCCCTTAGTACCGTCTTAAGCAGAAGTCTAGGGGCCTCCGTGGCCCAGTGGTTAAGGTCGCTGACTTGACATTCACTTGCCCTTCACCTATGTGGGTTCGAGCCTCACTTGGGACGATGAATTACATAAGGTCGATTGTTCTACCAAGGTGCTCGCTCGTGATGAAATAATGCACAGAGGGTCAGCTGGGGTCTTCCTCCACCATCAGAGCTGGAAAGTCGCCATATGGCCTATAACTGTGTCGGTGCGACGTTAAACCCAACAAAAAATAAATAAGCAGACGTCTATTATTATAGTAAAATTAAATATTCTCAGTGATCCTGAACGACCAGAAATATAGCCGCCATACAGTACTTACAAAAGTAAAGAATAATGTTTTTATAGTAAATAAAATCTATAAGAAAATAATTTGCCTGCATAAAACGCAACTAAGCAAACTAAAAGCAGACTCGACAACTATGAGCAGTGATGTCAGCAAGATTAAAAATCTGACAAAATAATTGCTTCACTTAAAGGACTCATATAGGCGGTCATATTTGTGTACTATTTATCATGCAAGTTTGATCTTATACCGAAATTGAATGGAGGTAATCATGATATCCATATTTAGACTCTTTTGATAACAATGAAACGAATTCGAATTTACGCTTCTCTTCATGATAAGTAACGTTCACGCATGTAAAAAGTATAAAGAAATATAAACAACAATACCAAAGAAAAATTTAAAGACATTGTAATATTTTGAATATCGCAAAGTTTCAACATTAAATGACGTTTCAAGAACAAATACTAATTAAACATTTGATTAACACAGACATGAGACTATATTACTTTAAACGTGTTTATTACGGCGGTGATTTTATTTGGCCATAATAGTGCGGAGGGTTTGAGATACTTCTATTATGTTGTGAAAGTGAGCCTTTTCAGGAAATATGTCATTCTCGCAGAAACGATAAATATCTTACAATTTACGATAAATGGCTTCAGACTTGTAACAATTTTGTAAAGAAAATATTCTGTTACAATATCACGAAAAAAGTCTTTTAATTATTGTAGTAGACACGTATAAGTACAAAATGATATACATCAATTACTATTCCTATATATTTCATTTTATAGTCCACTCGCCTTAATTGGTATCTTTAATAAGCCTCTAGCGGTGCACTCAGCTCTTATAAATATATTCTTTGATTAACTTAGAAATGGTCAACTTGAAAATTGAATCTGTAATACATTAAGGCCATTCCTTGATAAAACCTGAATTAACGATGTTATGTGATTATTGCAGGAAGTATTATTTAAAGTAATGGAAAATACATATTTTGTCTGGTGTTCAAGCATATACAGTACATCAATATATTGTTTCTTATGTTTCCAAGACAAAGCAAAGTCTAAGATGTCTGACAAATAAATGTTATATTTGTTTACAATACACTTTAAGAAGACTGTGCCCTTAATGAAACCTAACAATACATGGTAAAGTTTTTGTTCAGTAAAATGTGCCGTTGCTTGTGTTTCCTTTGGTGCTCTGGCTTCTACAAAGTAATCGAGTACATATGTTTACGTTTCCATAGGTTTTGATTTATATATCTTCACCTGAACGCATTTTGTATTTTATAATGTCTTTGTTTCTGTGGTTACTGTTACATGTGCTAGTGAACTGAAGGAGAGTAATTGTAATTAAACTGCCTTGTTATATAGAAACATGAATGGGCGTAAAGAGAAAGGTTTGGTATCAATTAACTAGATTAAACTTCTATTGATTGATCCAAGGCGGTACCCTACTATGTTCCTTCTAAGATATATTTGGTGTTTGTCTGTTTCTTCATTGTTATCATTGCATTTGCTAGTGTTACCGTCTACATGTACTCAGCCACTGCGTACGTGTATACACTTAATATTTTCCATGAGCTGTACCTTTTCCTGTTGGACTTTTGGCCATGTTTTTCATTCGTTTCAATCACATGTACGGGAATGTGACACATTCCAGTATCATGTGCTATCTTCTCGCATGTTAATCGTCTTTCAGGGTAAAAAAATGTCTTTCACGTTCCT
Source organism: Mercenaria mercenaria (assembly GCF_021730395.1). Taxonomy (NCBI): domain Eukaryota; kingdom Metazoa; phylum Mollusca; class Bivalvia; order Venerida; family Veneridae; genus Mercenaria; species Mercenaria mercenaria. The sequence continues at coordinate 55,075 of NW_026463746.1, forward strand.
TTTATTTCTTCATTAGCTGCTTCGATCTCTCGACCCGGACTATGCTTTGCTTATACGCCGTCTCACCAATCGTCAATGGCGCAACCACATATAAACTGCAGCTTGTGAAACTGCACCATTTCTAAATACATTCCGAAACGTTAGAAATATATCTGCACTCGATGTCCCTTTGAAAATTTCAATTTCAATGTAAGCGTGTTGCTCCTTTACCGTAATTAACGAATGAACACCACATGACATCACCCTTAAATTGCTAATTGACTACGTCAGGGACATGTTAAGTATGTATACACACGGATAATTAATAAGGAAGTAATGAATAAATTCTCACTACTTTATGGATGACTCGTATAATGAGAATCATTATAGGAAAATCTATACTAAACACTTTGGAGAGCTATCTTATACCGCAGTTGTCGTCTGTATCTATACTAAACACTTTGGAGAGCTATCTTATACCGCAGTTGTCGTCTGTATCTGCATTTAGATAGTTGTCGTTTTTTTCCGTTTTGATACACTCTTTATTTTATAAAAAAGAATTCTCTTCAAATTTAAGACGTTATTTCTTCTCTCTCTCTCCTACCCACCCAACAACTGTTAGCATTATATTTAACAAATATATCCTATTTGAAAGCGCTTTCATTATTTCTCTGTTAATACAAAACTGGTTTGATCCAAGTTAAAAACAATCTTCATATGATATGCGATAATGTCCCTTACCATTTTACGAACATATTATGAAATAATTTCCTTTTCACATACACATTCAGGTTCATGCTTTGATACTCTTCACTCTGTTTTTGTTACTACAAAATAAGTTTGTTAACAAGTTGTTTCTAATATAATCAATCATAACATATATGACAAGGTCTATAACTAATTTAATTTGCACTCAAAGTATATCAATAATATTCCCCCTTCTGCAAAATTGTCAGGTTAAAACATTGATAGATTGACATTCTCTCTTCTAAGGTTCAATGATACCTAATGGGATGCATTGAACTTAAAAACACATATAATAACGCTCTGAACATTTGGTATAAATTTCTTTAAGATAAATATCAATTTGTTATATTGAAGTTCAATGCAAATATAGTTGGTATTCAAAAGCTGTAACTCTATATATACTTGATGAAAAAAAATGTTAACATTTATTTCTTATGCAATGTAATGAAACACTCATTGAATGACTCTCAAAAGTTGAAACTATTTGCCCTCGGTCCTTCAGGCCCCGGACAGTACGTTTAACTATTGACTGGCAAGCCGTATACAAATGATAGAAAATAATTCATGTTTCAAATGCTTTGATAAGATCAGCGCTTTTGAACGTTTATTTTATAGATGAAAAGAGCGCTATAAAATCTGGTAAACAATTATAATAATTAGAACTTATCGTGCAGTTCAAAACTTTGCCATTATTAACTTTATATAGGGAATAAGCACATTTTAAAGGTTTTTCAAAAATTGTTAAACACTTAAACTACTACCTTTTGAGACATTTAGAACCATGCTTTACTTGATATTTATAAATCTTGCAAATCAAATATAGAAATTAATACGGATATCAGACAGAAACTTCTCAACTGCATTTATCTTTAAAAGCCTTTAAATGCAAATTGTTCAAGTGTATGGCAAACAAAAATCAATGCAACTATTTCAGAGGACAAAGAAAACACCAACAACTTGAGTCAGGATACTGGAATTGGCGGCTACCATTCTTCCAGTGTTACCAGGAAGGACTCCTCCTTTATTTGTTAGCTAATAAATAGTTGACACCAGTGAGCCGTTTTGTTGACTTCTCCAAGAACGCTACTAAAGATGTTGTAAGCTTGGACTTTCAGAAGTTTACCCGTATCTTTAGAGTACAAGATGTAAACACCTATACACAAGATTCTTATCCTGGGGTTAGTAATTATTTAATGAGCGGGTGCTCGGGCTTACAATCCCCGGTTGATGCAGTCAGACAGCGTTGACAATGTGCTACCTGATAAATCACTTAAATGTCGACAAGTCGGCCTACATACTTTATAAATGTCCATTTCCCATTTTGCTACTATAAACTAATTAGACTTTCAACATGGCATCCTGTAGACCCATCATACTGCCTACTTGTCAACCTGCCAGTCTGCCGAACTATCTACATTTCAGTAGTTAACATAACATCCACCGGCATGCTAATCCCCGTCAATCTGCAGATCAGTCAGTCAGGGCCCATCCGCCCTTTCAGGCACAGTATAGCATTTATAGCTATGTAGAGTATAGACCCGTTAAAGATAAGTTTTTGAAGCCAAAGTGGTGAAAATTTACCTTTACGCAATTTCCGTAGTGTATAATTATGCGAAAGATAAATAATTTTGATGCCAAAAGTGAATCACTGTCACTGTCACGGCCAATGAGATCAAAACGACAGAGACCCGTAAAGAGACGTGGTTGCTCGAAGGCGCCCTTAAAAGAACGATAAGTGCTGCAAAACTGTTTCACATCTATTACTCTTTTTTAAAAAAGTAATATTTCTCAGCTTGCAAACCTTTGATCTGATGCTAGTCATATACAGATGGACGTTCAACATTCAGTATTTAGATACTTTTGGACATAAGTTTAGTTTTTTTTATGATAAATTGTTCTTAATCGTTAATTGTCCCATAAGAACAGTTTATCGCCGTGGAGAAAACATTTCATTTCTGGAAGTACTTTTTGTTGTCCTACAACGTTTTCTGATAGTGTTTTTATAAAGATTATTACTACATTTTTAAATATGCATGTACGGATTGCTATCACTTACTCCATTCTCACGTTTATTTTTCTATGGATTATATGACAAGTGTGAGTAGGTTTTGTCATTCAATCGTTTGTCCTGCTCTACAATGTGATCGTAAAATTGTCCAGATTCTGGTATATTAGGTGTTTTCATACCGAGGACGTTATACTCAGTGTCAGATTCAGCAGCAGAATTTGAAACATTTCGAGGAATATGGTCATACTGCGATAGTTCCAACTGCCCTTTTGGAATTAGATTCTGAGGAGTGTTCTCTGAAATTTGATGTCTTTCTGTATCGTTTTCGTATAAATCTTCATTAGAATTAGCTGCTTCATAAACAACTTCAGGCACCAAAATTTGTTTTTTCCTGAAAATCAGAACTGAATATAAGAAATTTACCGTAACCCTTAGCCCGCTAAATTTCTAACATTGGACTGGTCCATCACTCAATTTGGGCAATACTATTTATTATTCCTAGGGGTTTTTACTGAAAACTTACTGACTGAATAGCGAACAGTGCAGTCCATGATCAGTCTGCACAGGTGTTCAAGCTGATATTGGTCTGCACTGGTCGCAAAGGCTGAATCAATTGCCACCAGCGCGCTAGGGGTTGAAGTAATATTTTGTTACCGTCATTAATAGCAGTTTTTTTTTCAGGGTAACTCTGTTAATACAAGGCACTGCAAGAGTAAAAAATAACAAAAGAATTCAGAACCTGTCCTAAATGAATCTGTTCAAAATTTTGTTCATCATTATTTACATATATGTATCACAAATGATGCATAGGTTGATTCTATGCCATTTTGAATTAGAAAATAGATAAATTAAACACTATGCAACATAAACAAATAGCGAACCTCTTAGATTTTCAGACTTTCTTTAATTTAAATTTTCTGAAATAAAATCTAATAATAAGACAGATAGATTATTTTTAACATCTTCTTTACCTGCGTTTTAATACTACGACAATTATTGCAACTGTAACTCCCAAAGTTATGACAGCAACTGGGACGAAAATGTACACCACCGGAAATGACGTTTTTGTATTACCTGTAAAGAAAGATGTTGAAACTGCCTGAATAGTATATTCTGAATTAATTAATGTCAGATTGCTACATGACAATGCGTCATCGCACAAGGCGTCTATTGTACAAGACTTTCTGAAGCAGGAAAAGGTTGTTGTGCTCCCTCACCCTCCTTATTCGCCTGACCTTGCCCCGTGTGACGTCTTTTTGTTCCCAAGGCTGAAAAAATACCTTTTCTGGTCGAAAATTTATGCAGCGCAAACACCTCGGTTCTGCAATATTCCAGTGTCTTCAAAGTATACCTGGAAAAGACTATGAAAATGCCTTCAAAAATTGAATTAGAGGACTGAAACTTTGTATATCTGTTGGAGGTGAATACTTCGAGGGGACCAAATTAAATTTTCATTGAAATCTATCAAGGATACATTTTTATGGGCTTAGATGCATTCATATTTGAACAATCCTCGTACAATCTTTCGTTGTCATTGAACCGTACAAATGATATCATTTTATCACAATAATATACATAACTTGTATATGCTTTAATAACTTTCAATATGGATTAATTAAAAAGAAACTATTGTCTAATAACATTAACGGTAACCATATACTGCCTCTTGAATCAGGTAAAACATTTTACCAGATTTCATGTTGTCTGCAGAATGCATAGGTGTAACTGTGCAGGATGTTGATTGAGCAACTGTCGACGGTGATGTTAGCAGATCAGAAATTTCTGTTGTTATATCAGAAGTAGTTGTTCCGGATGTCGTCAGGTTCTGGATAGTTGAGTTATTCTCTAAAATTAAAGATTGTTATCATTAGGAAGACAAAGTAGATATAATGTTGTTAATATTTCAAAAACAAATATCACTAGACTGAAACAGTTGACAACAAAATATTCATATTAAGCATCTTCCTCTTAAATACAAGATCCTAAGCTTAGAACAGACTGATTTGGTGGTCTGGCATCAGCAAATGCATTGAGTTCTTTCTGATTTGGATAAATATCTTTACCTGAGCATATTTGTGGTTTGCAATGTGTTCCTGTGGTTTCTGTTATTTGTGTGTAAGGGTTTCATTTCGCGAGGAGTAAGTTTAAGTAATCTGTCGTGTAACATAGGAACATGGGAGGAGTTAGAGTGAAGTTATGCATCAGAAAACTTGTTTAAACTTCCTATTGGTGTTTTTACTACTGACCATTCCAAGGTGGTATTTCTTCTCCATATATGTTTGGGTCTATTAGTTACTTCTATGTTATAATTAACGCATCCGTTTATGTTAAGTACATTGTGCTCAATCGTCGTATAGGTGTGTGTTGAACTTTTGTCCTAATTAGTTGCATCGGCCATATCCTATAGTACCTTAGTATCGTATATGTATATATACCAAATATAACCTTATTTACATGACAATAGGATTTCACTTAACTGAAAAAGATGCAAATGAATCATGTACATCAATAATGTGTAGTGGGCTTGGCGGTACTCTGTAATTACTAACACTAGAATTGTTTTACTATTTTACGACGGCAAAACATAACTGAAACAATTGACAACAACATCTAAGTATTTTAAAATCATTATTACATACTTATTCTAACTCTCCGTTGAGTTATAATGTCACCTAAAACGACAATTGTTCCATAGTATTATTGACGTACGAATTTGATGCGTGACATCATATCAAGGTGTGTTTATTCAGGCTATTGAAAACAGTCGTAATATCTATATAAGATCAGTATGTGTACATATGATATAAAAAAGTGTTGGCTGTGCATCGAGAAATACGCACTCATTCTTTATCTGAACAATATTGCGCTCCGAAAGTCGCACAATGTTTCCACTGCAGAACGAATTCTGGCATATATCTAGATACAGAGCTAATAACCTATAACATTTGAAAGATGTATCAGCGGTCACCTGTAATTACCTTGAGTATCGTATATTGATATACGCCAGTTTCCTCCACAGTTTTCATCTTCTTTTCCAGGACATTTGATGTTACAGTCCGCGTCGGATAGTTTCTCGGGGTCATAATTAAATGTTTTCCCACAAAAACATTCTTCGCCACTCTGTAAGTAAAGAATGTAGGCATATGACTTGATATAACGATATGATAGTCTATATGTCAGCATTGTTTTAATTTAAAAGTTAAACCTATCCTGACATAAATGAAAATGGATTGATTGTATTTTGGTTACCATGGCAACGGGCCAGTAAAGATGTGTATTAAATGGTATTGTCTGATAGTTTTAGTGGAAAATGTTAGTATTCTGTACAAATTTGTCATCATTTTATCATTTTCATGCTTCATTAGTTTTTTAGATTCCATTAAATTCCATTATGAACATGAGTTAATTATACACCGTGTTTCAAAGGAGACATCAATATAGTATGGGTCCAACTGAAACCCAGAATGGAATAACCACTAATGGAAAATTAAGGTGTTTCAAACTTATTTTAGGTTATCAGATTACAAAGATATTATTCAGAAATAATGATTTCTTGTACAAATATGATTTTATTAGCCAAGTTCAACGAATATTCAATTTGGTAAGAACAATTTTCAAATATAAAGGCATTTCACCTACTTTATAATAGCTATATTTTATACACTTTTTGGCTGTCTTCTTTGATATTTAAGTCATTGGTGTCTCCTCATTGACCTTTAGTTACAAGTCTCAACTAAACAATGAATAAAATCTTTAATTACATATGCATCATGTGTGCTTATGCATGTATGTTATATAATGTTTGTGTAAGGCTGATATAACCATATAAAAACTCACACCTGAGGAGGACCTTGATCTTTTGACCGAGAGATTCTTGAGAGGAAGTCTTTCAAAGATTGCTCTAATTTTAGCGTTAGTGGGCACGAATAGGAGGAGCTAGGCAGAAACATTGAAATAAAACTAAATGAGAACTATGTATCGATGCTACATGCCAAGTTTTGTCGAGATCCATCATCTATCGTTTAAATGTGTTTTTTTAGCTCTGGTGGCTCCTTTAAGAGATCAAATGGAATCTTTTGAACAAATATTAGAGGCATGAGTATATAAGACTGCTGCAGCCTAAGTTCATGAAGATCCACCAGAAGTCGTCAAAATAGTTTCTTTGTTCTATTTTAAGTTCTAGCGGCCCTTTCAATAGGCCAAGCGGAACAAAAGAGATTTGAATAAAACAAGGTCAATACAAGAATGCTGAAGACCCCGTTTGGTACAAATCCGATATCTGGTTCAGGAGAAGAAGTCGTTTATAAATGATTTTTGTGCTATATCTGGCTCTTGTGCACCCCCCCAAGTTGACCAAGTCAAACAGTTCGGAAAGATATTTAGAGAGGAGCTTTCAAGGCTGAGAGATACCAAGTTTTGTGAAGATCCGTCGTCTTTCAGGAGTAAAAGTCGTTTATAAGCTTTTCTGTGTGTAGCTCACTCTTAGAAGCCACAAAAGAAGCCAAGTTGAATCATTTGTCAATGAACATCACTGAAAAAAAAAGATTAATGAAATTTTGAAATTCGGTCCATTAGTCTCAGAGGAGATGCTTAAACAAAAATATTGACATGACGTTTGACGCCGGATCATCAATCTACACTAATATTTCAGTCTACATATAGTTCAGGTTACCTGAAAACGGGCGTTATACTGTAGCATTGCAAACATTGTACTATATGAGCATGGACTTCTTTTTATTTCAGCTTTTAAAACACTAGGGCAATAAATCAGTTAAATCAAAGACCGGTAGCTCCTTTTGGCAGTAGTAAATGATATTTACAGACATACATGTATAAACATTTGATATATCTTTATATATTCAGTTGAATATCCAAGCTAAAGACAAAAACTTTTAGTGAAATGTTTATTGAACAAATCGACCCAAGCAAAAGTTTCATTACTTGAAAGTGTGAAACAAATGTATGTTTGAATATGTTTTTTTCCCATTTTAATGAATTTATGCTGATTAACAATGATATACGTATACTCAATAAAAAGTCGATCGATGGACTAACTAGAATCGTCCACTGTCCTCAGAAATGGAATTATCTTCTTTTTACATGACAGTATACAGATTGATACTCTTTACAATCTATAGATATATACCTCTGTGCCCGCATATCTGTACCCTAATTTCTCGCATTCTCGTTTGCATCTAGATGCACAGTTAAAATCTGAATCTTCCAACTGTTCAGGTAAAACTCTAACTGCATCGTATATTTTCCATTTGGATTCACTGTAGCAGCCTATGTAGCCGGGAGGATACTGTTTACCATCTGCTGTTCAAAAAAAAAGAAAAGAAATAAAAAAAAGAATACTGAAATGTATTTTGCTGCATATACTATAATCACGCCAAAATACTGTATTCTACCCTTGCTCTTACTTTTACATTACAGTACTGATAACGAAAAGTATACAATATCAGATTTACCTTAACGCGTATTGAGAAACAAATATCGAACAACACCAAATCAATGAAAGAAAGAGTTGTTTACATGAAAATTGAACAGCATGTAAAACATGTATATTACTCTACGAAACAATTGTCAGTTTTCTAATATAAATATTGAATTCCGGAAAAGGACTGCCTAAGGGAGCCCTACTTCTGGACTGTTACATATGTTCGTTTTAATGCATTTGCAATAGCGTGCGAGTGGTGAAATTTCACATAACAAGGTGGAACACAGTTTTCAGCAATTGTTTATTTTTATTTCTTTACAAATGGAATTCATTTTCAAAGGGAGACAACTTTTTCCGAATATTTTAAGTATCCATCGTACGGTATAGTACGGCAACGCATGTTATGGTCAGGTAAAATACTGGTAAAGATGGAGTTCGTTTATCAAACATTTCTGTGTTTTGGTGATATACTCCTAAACCTTAATATCGTTCTGTTTATTTTACCTTTTGTCATATTTTGATTGGTGTGTGGCTTACTTGTTTTACAAACAATAATAAACTAATATTTCATTTAAATTCCTGGTAGGAAACTATTTTGAGAATGCGGACAAATATACATTATAAACAGTCGAGATTTTTTCAAATTCAAAGCCCCATGTGGTTCTGGGACGATCTGTGTATGAAAAGAATTGGAACCACTGCCTTACCCTTGCATGATCGTAAGAGGCGACTAATAGGGTCTTAACACTTGGTTTTGCAGTAACTCTGTGATTCCAGCAGGTATGCAAATTTTGATTCCATACCTCATGTTTTTATTTCGATGTAAATGAGATGTGGAACCAAAATTTGTAGTCCTGTTTGGCGCCATATAACCTATACTGTGTTGGTGCGCCGTAAAACCCAAATAAAGAAATAAATACAAATTCAAAAATATATAACGTGACGGCATACACATACATGATTATTGCACAAACATAAAAACGTACGCCTCACAATTATTGAATTTATTCCAATTCTTACATGATCACGTAATGAGGAGTCTGGCCTTGTGCGGCTAAATTAAGAAAAATGTGTTAAAAGCATTGAAAACACATGGATAGAACAAATGTTATTCACTGGAACAAACAATTAGCTCTCTATAAACTATTCGTTTTTTGGACAAAAAATATCTCTGGAGATTATTACCTTCCAAACCCTGTACCATTATCCACATAAATAGATGAATAAAAAATGCACACATACTCCACTCTCGTTGTGTAATAATCATTATAAATAGAGGAAAATAACTGTTTAAGCAAACACTCAACTTTATTTAAAAACGGAAATAGGCGGAAGTATAAATATATTTAAATTGTCTATGTAAACAACTTCATAAGTATAGTTTAATCACAACAGTACTGATAATTTGCAATTTGAATGTACTTGTAAAAACAATCTTGTTTCGGAAACATTTTAGACTGGCTTCCTGGCTGTATTGTTAGTTTTTAATAGTGTAAACCTTTTATTAGTATATTTTAAGCCTCTAAAATAGCATATTTTATCTGATGGCTAAACCATACGGAGCAAGGGGCAATAAAAATGTCAACACAGAAACAACCTGCTGGAGTTACTTCTACTGTTTATGAAGGAAATTTATTTATGAGGAATATGACAGGACAAACATAGGGGCGGGAGCCAGTCTAGAAACATTTGAGTCGCACCATGAGAAAACCAACATAGTGCGTTTGCGACCAGCATGGTTCAAGACCAGCCTGTGCATCCACGCAGTCTGGTCAGGATCCATGTTGTTCGCTTTCAAAGCCTATTGCAATTAGAGAAACTGTTAGCGAACAGCATGGATCCTGACCAGACTGATCCATGCTGGCCGCAAACGCACTATGTAAGTTTTCTCATGACACGGCTCATTTATAAAATGATCCGTTTTTATTCCAAAGGAAATCCGTAAAGTTGTCAATGATACTGAAATTAAACGTATCGAACCGCTTTCAATTTATATTCGTCTGTCAGAGTTTTAAGGTAATTTACTGTATTGCATAGAAGCGCCATAGCATGCAAAGGAAATAATAAAAAAAAACAACTTTGTATTCCTGTAAAATTGTAAAACAATGTAAAAAGGCTTATTATGTTCATATTCCAGTTTTGGCTTACGAAATAAAGATAATTTATATGCTCTTAAGTTGAAATCATAGGGTTCCGTTTCGTCATTTTTGTTTAATAAAAAATCAGTATGTTCCTTACATAATGAGTATTTTACATTTTTGATTTTTCTGTAACTTTTTTTTCTGCAAACCTTCAAACACGACCATTGACGTCCATTTTGATGAACCGTGATTTTTTAGTTCGTCAGACTGTTTTCGTTAATCGTTCTATTCAGTCAACAAGTATAGATTTGCTTATTACTCACCATATTTTCATTTAAAAATTTCTTTAGAATGCTGTATAATTTGTGGAGATCATTTTAGTATTAAAGTCGCTATTTACGTTAAAGTGACGTCAGAGCGTTTTGAGTTTTGAATAAAAAGTTTGCTTTATTCTTGTCTCATGTAGAACCCAAACGATAGATTTTGATATAAAAACTAACATGAAGATGAAAACTTTTTTTTGTCGATTGAAGGAATAAAATTATGGGGTCATTGAATTCATTTTCGCGTAATATTACATTACGCTGCCCCTACCCTCAAATCACAACATAGCTTAGTTTTTCTGATATATATATATCCTTTCAAATCTAAGTATTTTACATTCTAAATCATCAGAAAGGTTCACTACAGTCGTGAAACGAATTGTGGTATGTGAGAAAGATGCTTTTTTCAAAAGAGGTCTTTAAAACTGTAAAACTGGCGACTTCAGAGCGAAATTGTTTCACTGTAGAATGTATAAGATAGGCTGATACGACAACTTTGCTTAAAATACTGATCATGCTATTTTTGAAAATCACTTTGAATATATTTTCTTTTTAATAATGACTATTTTTTTCATTTTTTTCTCAATCAAACAGTTCGAAGTTTTCGCACTTGAAATACAACACAGCATCATCATGGTAAAATATCATATCTCAATATTATACAACAGGTGATTTCAAACGTATGACCCTTGACTTAGCCGTCCCTTCCACGGAAGAAAAGGCTGCTTTATCTTGTTTTTCTTGATATTAAGCCTCAACCTCAGTAAGCACGCACGCACGCACGCACACCCTAATGTCATACATTTTACGACTTCATTTTCGAGGAATATACTGATTTTTTTATTAAACAAAATGTCGAAACGGAATCCTGTAACTTCAGCTCAGGCGCATTCCACCTGAAACGCACATATCATATCATTTACCGCATCAAAACTCGCGTATACCATTTCTTTTGTCATACATTTTTACTAATTCGTTTTTGAGAAATATACTGAATTTTTTATTTAACAAAGCAAAACAAAGAACGCACCAGAACAAAACATTATGTTTCGTACTTATTTACCAACGCGAAATGAAATGTTTCTTCTAAAATCTTAAATGTGCTCACATCTTGTATTAACAACCATAAACTACCGATTACTTATCGCAGTTCAGTTAAGCCGTAGGTCATTTAGGTAATGTAAAAAAACCTGAATTTTGAATATACACAGACAATGAGATCAAACTGACCAGCAGTAACCAAATTGATACGGTTCATACCCTGCGTTAATTTCAATTAAAATAACTTAAACGGACGTTTTTCTCTCAGCCACCTTTTGTTCAAAGAGTGAAATATTAACTTCTCGAAACAATGTTTAAACTTAAAAAGAAACACTAACAATTCCACCGGTATCCATATGGTATTCCGCCTAATAAAAATCAGGTTGTTCATTTTAGTTTTCATTCATATTCATTGCAATTTAATTCCTCTTAAACTTGTGCTAGGGGACGTGAAGGATGTTGCACTTTTCATTACCTTTCATAAATAGACTCAATCAGACCGAGTCTGCTACTATTTTGCTTGAGTAGTTTTATGCTTCCAAATGATCTTGATACAGATTTTATTAAAAGGAGAAACTTATTTCAGACTCAGCAAAACTATGTTTGTAAATAAAATCTATTAAAGAACCTTTAGAAGCACACAATGCAACCAAACAAGATTATAGTAGATTCTATTCATGAAAGATTCAGAAATGTGTAACACGGCTATGGCGTTTTGCAACACCCTTTGGGCTTTGTGCTCTTTGGTCAAAAGATGGGGTACCCAACTTGCACACATCTTCGATAATTTCAAGTGTCTGGTCATAATTTCTCGATCACTTCCCGCTGAAATGCCCACTGATGCAGCTTATGGGAAACTGTATATCTTGAGTCTTTCTGCTCTAATGTCTACTACGGCAGCAATGTTATGAGAGGTTGCTGACATTCTAGTGTTCCCTGAATGTTGGACTCCACATTCTCCCTAATTGAGATAGTTTAGCGTTTTCAATTTTCGGTCAATTACAAAAACAAAATATTACATTCAGTTGTCTCCCAAGATAATAAAGTTATGATTCGACCTTAATCTTTACCCGTCATAAAGGAAACATTCTTTTGCCTTGATGTCGTGTTGATGTGTGAATTTAAACAGAAGAAATTCTTACGTGACTTCAATGAGCTAAATAACAAAATGCTGGCAAAAATATTTCTATGGGATTTATTATAACGTTACATGGCCTAACAAGATAATTACAAAACAATGCATATCAAGAAATGAGAGAAACAAGTAAGTATGACAGATCCTGAATATCAAAATTTAACAGGTGGAATATGCCTCATGAGGACCACCCGACGCTTAATAATGCTATTCACGACGTTTGAAAAAAAAAAAGACAAAACACCTCCCCGATTTTCATATAATTATATTGAGGCACACATTTTGGTAAAATAAGTTTAATACCTATTGAGTATTATAGCTATGCTAAAATATCTTATCCGTGACGTGTCTTTAAATACCCTTACCCACCTTGGATTCAGAATTACCGTTAAAGACGCACCATAAAATAAGTGTATTCTTTTGTATTTCCATGATGGTAATTATACGTTTTGTATGAAGAAAATGAGAAATAACAAGTATCTAGTTACAAATTGATAGTGACATATATATAAGGTCAAGACAATGAGTTTAATCTCTAAATATATCATTAAATTAATGTAGTTTGATGTATTAAGGTTGGTTTAGACCACACTTTGTTTCTACAGTGTAAGATAGTTATTTTTCTATGTTTATAAAACTATATTGAAAAGAGAATTACTGAATAAGTTTGCAGATGAAGTTGTGAAAACACATTAATTCAGGGAGGGCCTAAATTGTCCATCTGTCATCTTGTAGAAGAGCTGTATTATACCTGGTCCAGTATTATCAGAACGATTTGCATGAAGTTCATGTGGGAGGAAAAAGTAGGTCACTAGGTCGTGGTAGGTTTTTTAAAGTTTTAAACCTTGCAATATATGCTTGGCTTGTTAATTCAGGATACAGCGCATCTGTATGTAGGACCTAATTTCCTTCCTACCTCGAGGTTTCATACGTACGATCAAATAACACCAATGTATACGAATGTGATTTGTTAAAACGCTTGCAAATCAGCTATAACAAAACCAGTTGTACTGAAAATTTTAATGTGCATTATTTTTGAAACCTGCGGCTGTAATATTTTCAATGGAAGAACGTTAGTCTCAAAATTTTCTGAATTCCCCTCGTATAGAATCCTGCTTGATAGTTAATGTTAACTTGAAAAATAAGCGTCTTTCGCATTTTTTTTACCGAAGGTTTTCCATCAGCGTACAATAAAAACAACTACAAGAAAGGACAAAATAAATATATCATTTTGAGCTACAGAAAATGCAACTGAGTGTTATTTTTATGCTATGGCATTCGGCCAAAAGAGAAACAAAACGGTATAGCCAATCTGACGTGTATCAGACAAATTATCACTAAAACTAGATTCTTCTCTATAAAGAGTTTTAATTGCACTACATCAGTACGTCTTTATTATTGTTATTGTCATTATTGATATTGTTATAATAACTTTTATTATTATTATGTACAACGCCATTGAATATATCATTGTATAAAAATAGGCGTTTAATCAAATTATTCAGTTTCAGTTTCAGTTTATTACCACTGGATTAGAAGATTTTACAAAACTATTGACGTTGTTTTTTATACGAAATGACAGAATTAAAATTAGATGAAAACATCGTTACTGCCTTTGAATAATACGAAATGTATGTAGAAAATAATATCATAATACTTCACATAATTAACACATTTTGTTCTTCTTTTGGAGTAATCTTTTTTCATCAAAGTCACACAAGTAGTATAGAACAAAACCACATAAAAAATTTAAATACTTGGTAAGGTTTCTAACATAGTAGTAAGGTAAAATATTAAGTAATAACGTATAAAGTTTTTGAGGTAATTGATATAGTGTCAGCAAGGCCCTCTTGATTATACATAGGAGTTATACATGTCAGAAGGAGTTATAGATGTCAGAAGGTTTAATATTTCACTAGATCTGGTAGTGGTTTAGCGCGGACATAAGTGACATTTTCTCTAAAATTGAAATAAGACAGTGACTTCTAGCTTTCACAATAGAAAAAATACAACTGTGGTGAAATGCACCTCTTTTTCTTATTAGAGGTTCTGTTGTTATACGAATCCTCTAGACAGATGCTTGGAGAGCTGTATTATGCATTCATCTACGCATCCTAGTTATTTTCAGGTAAAAGTCGGCTTGTGTGATTATTTCTTGTCTATCAATGGTACTTGTACTCTCCAACGATAGGTTTTTAATGTTCAGGAGTCCCTGTCACGTATTAGGATAGTAAACTGTGGACGTTGTACTTTGATTAAGCTGAGAGGTTTGTAGCATTATGTTTAGACATATTCTTCAAAAACTGACAAGCTTCTGTATCGTCTACATATGTTTCTCGTGTAGAACAAGCTGCATGATACCTTACGTCGGGTAACAAATGTATACTTTTTCGCCTGAAATTAGAAGTTAATTGGACAATTAGGTTTTTAAGCGCTCATGCATAGCACTTGCATATTAAGACCAATTACAAAAAATAAATCGGAAGACACCAATACCAACTGATTTACAACAACCAGTTGGCAGTTAAATTAATGTAGCAGTACGCACAAAGCTTGGTATATATAGTTAAAATTTATTTCTACTTGTTAAACCATTATTCAATTTTGCTTTTAACACTTATATGTTGTGTGATTTGTATGTCAAAAGTACACATTTTCTATTGTGGAAGGTTTTCAAATGTGAACTCCTGACTGACGTTAAAGACAAAGTAATGAATAGACATTTGAGCCGCGCCATGCGAAAACCAACATAGTGCATTTGCGACCAGCATTGATCAAAACCAGCCTGCGCATCCGCGCAGTCTTGTGAGGATCCATACTGTTCGCTAACGGTTTCTCTAATTGCACCAGGCTTTGAAAGCGAACAACATGGATCCTCACCAGAAAGCGCGGATGCGCAGGCTGGTCTGGATCCATGCTGGTCGCAAACGCACTATGTTGTTCTCATGGTGCGGCTCATATGATATTGTCATATAACTATCAAATCTAGGACTGATACCTTTTAGATTAAATCTTAAAACTCAATTATAGATCATATTATTTCTATCTCAAGCACAGGCACATGCCAAGTAACACGACCAAAGATAAGCATATGTGTTAATATAACGTCAAATAAACGAATGCACATTTACACGCTCATAATTACCTCCGTTTCAGTAGCATGACCACAGATATTGCAACAACCGTTGCTATGACACCAACTGGAATCAGTACATATATTACCGGAAACGACTTTTTTCTTGTACCTGTAATAGATTTATAATTATTCATCTGTTTTTAAAGAGGTCATTGTGGTTAACATTCAAGCACTTTGGCGGAATAACTGGTATTCCTCCCTTATCTTGTATAGTTTTTTATACTATTCACTGATTGATTACATAAACATTTAATATTTATTTATAATTTTAATATTCAAAGCTTTAGCTATTCTCATTTCGAATTATAAAGAAGTATGGTCTAAGATTTCTGTCCCTATCACTGCATGGCATGGTACAGCAATTTTAAAACTTAAACTAAATCAGCGAATAAAGATATTTTTAGATTCCATCGACGCACACAACAAAATACATAGAACGACATTCTAATAGAGACTTCCGTAGGTAGCTATTCAGAATAAACATCGATAGTTATACGACTAAGCTGGCGGACGGATTCTTGTGTAATTATGTGTAATTATGGTAGAAATGTTATAAATGAATAGCAGTTGGCTAAAGAATGTCCAGGTCGAGCAAAGTCTAAAGAATATTGATCAGTATTTAACACTATAAAGACTCGGCTACAAAGCCACTGTCGTTTTGCTGTAGTATCATCAATATGTAATAAGTATTGTACTATTTATTTGAACTGTCAAAACATGTTCCGGGCTTTCATTATATTCTGTCCATGCCTACATAAGATTAACATGAAAGCCGAAAACATGTTTTGACAGTTCAAATAAATAGTACAATACTGCTGCAAGTTTCCACGTTTCTGCACACCTTTACTGACATAACTAACTAGTTACCGGGTAGATAAGATAATTCACAAGTTTTTTTTTTATTTTAAGCATCTTTTCGGTTAATGGAATTGGTTGGATGTTAATAAGGACTTCCGAAATAAATATTTAAGATATAAAACTTTTGTGACCAAATTGTGAGATCGTGTTTGTATTCAAATTAAAAGAAATCAATTAAATATAAACAGTTTTCATAGAATCAGTTTAAAACTACTTTATGTCGACATGGATTTCGACGTCATCATGTTGCGCTTTAAGTTGCGCAGGTAAAATTGACTAGATAAGACTGAAGTGCTTCTTTTTAACATGAAAACTAGTTCATTGCTCCGTCCGCTGAGAGCGCAGATCTACGGATCACAAGGCCGTGACTTTGATTTCTCGTAGAGGCATACTTTTCCCACGTGATTATTTGATAAAAGGCATTGTGCCTTGGGTCAAGATATTCGTTGTTTCGCTACAGTAAAACTGGTGCTTACTATGTCAAAGATATTTTGTTCTTACACTTAAAAATATTTCTTTTGTATCCATTTTGTTCCTTTTACATCCTTGTAGCAGCCTACGTAGTTGGCAGGGTATTGCTTAGTCACTGCTGTGCCAAAATGATAAAGAATATATTAATAATATTTGGCGTGATTCATTTTTTTTTGTGTACCAAAAACATACTACAGTCTGACCAAAAAATAAGAATCGTTCAACATAACTTGAGATTCGGATTTGGTCATTATTTTGGGAAACCACGTGTGCGTTACGGGGACTATTTGGCCCGCTTTAATCAATTTGTTTCTGCCATTTTCTGATGAGACTTGCACGAGGGATATGCCCTGCTATATAGAACAATTGTCTGGAAATTGTCGGAATAATACGATATAGCTTAGACTGTTATCACATGTAAGCTTTTCATGTTAAATTATCGCATTTAACTCTTCCTGTACCCTTTAAATCTAAGTCAGTTCTACCAACGTTCCCTTTACTTAAAACGGCGCCAACGCCTACATGTTATTAAACGATTGCTATTTTTATTTACACCACGCCAAACATGTGATAATTAGATTTACAGATTTATAGATTTTTGCTTTTCTGTCCACGAACGGTATACATACCATTATTTAGGTAGAATAATATTATATTAGAATTTACTTAGAGGCTATTTCATTTCAAAACGTGCACGTCGTACAGAACAGTTTCAGATTAAGACATTTTAATATAACGGCCATACTTAACTTTAAAGAAAATAAAAGCACTACATACGTGATAATCTGTGACCAAATTGTTCTTTTACTGTAAATAGATTCAGTTAAAATGAAATAAAAACGTTAAAGTTAGTTAAGGTATTCTTAAAAAGATGCACGAACTTGCTAATTTTCAAAATACAAGAATAGTTAATTGATGTGAAAATGAATGATGACTAGAGTCTTATACAAAGATGAAATTGGTCAAATATTAGCTACATATGGGTTTGCTTGCTATTATGTCTCACAATGTGACCATATTTGGTTCGAATAATGGCAATTCAATTATTTTCTCTTACCTACATTTATATGAAAACACCAAAGATTATAAATATTAGTAACACATACCGGAATTTTTGTTTCCAGTATACGTTGATGAAACTGGTGGCCGTTGAATGTGTGTATCGCGGTGTAGTCCCATCAGGAACTTCTTTTAGTATTTCATCAGTAGCTGTTTTTGTATTCTTACAGCTTTTGTTGAAACTGTCTCGACTGCTACGGGTTTTAATTGTTTTGTAGTCAGATCAGAAATTTCTGAGTTTATTTCATCAGTAGCTGTTGTAGGCGTCGTCAGGTTTTGTATTATTTCAGCTTCTGTCGTAACTGTGTCGGCTGTTGGAGAAATTAATTGTTGTGTAGTCGGATCAGAAACTTCTGATTTTATTCCATCAGTAGCTGTTGTATGCTTCGTAAGGATTTTTGTGCTTACAGCTTGTGTTGATGAAACTGTGTCCACTGTTGAAGATATGATTTGTGTGGTAGTCGGATCAGAAGCTTCTGTTAGTTTTTCATCAGTAGCTGTTGTGGACGTCGTTAGGCCTTGCGTTGAAACTGTGTCAGCTGATGAAGGTGTGAATTGTGTGGTAGTCGGATCAGAAGCTTCTGCTGGTATTTCATCAGTAGCTGTTGTGGACGTCGTTAGGCCTTGCGTTGAAACTGTGTCAGCTGATGAAGGTATGATTTGTATGGTAGTCG
>NW_026463747.1:0-1407 GCF_021730395.1 Mercenaria mercenaria
GATCTGGGGTCTTCGTCCATCATTAAAGCTGTAAAGTCGCCATATGACCTAAAACTGTGTTGTAGCGACGTTAAAACCAACTAAATAGATAAACTTTAAACTTTAATTAAGAACTACTTTCCCGTTTTCTTAAATGACCTTTAAACTATCAAAATACCAAGAAAAGTAAGGGTCATACATCTTCTTAGAGATATGTTTGCCTGAAAGATCAACATTATGGAACATCTTCCAATGTGGGAATGACCACATAAGTAAAAATGTTTACATTTGTATAAATGCAAAATGTATCTTAGAAAAATGCTACCAAAATGTCAAAAGTAGGTCCATAATGAAATAAAAACAGAAACTGCCTTACATAAAACATGAGTAAATGCCACCATAAATGAAAAAAAATGAGGATTTTTCTTTCCGCCATTATCCGACAAGCCCGGAAGTGCTGCTTATTTACCTAATTTGTACTATTGTACCTAAAAATGCAAGATACATATAGGTAAAATACTTGTTAACAATTAACCAAAATGATACAAACGACTGCTATTTGTGAAGATGTCCTACTCTGATAGGATATTTCGGCGCCTCCGTGGCCGAGTGGTTAAGGTCTCTGACTTTGAATCACTTTCCCTCACCGACGTGGATTCGAGCCTCACTCAGGGCATTGAATTCTCATATGACGAAGCCATCCAGCTGGCTTACGGAAGGTCAGTGGTTCTACCCAGATGCATGCTAGTGATGAAGTAATGCACGGAGAGGCACCTGGGGTCTTCAACCACCATCAAAGCTAAAAAGTCGCCATATGACCTATAATTATGTCGGTGCGACTTTAAACCTAAAATAAAAAATAATCTGATAGGATATTTTTAGAAATTCATCTTAAATTAAATTTCTTCTCGGCGTCGGTAATTAAACGGATGTGGTCAAGCTTTTCTTGGTCGTCCTTTCTTGGTTTATCGCGAAACGTCACTAATTGGCTGACACGTTTTGCATTTAATGTAAACAAACTAAAATTTTGGCGAAATATGCAAAAGGTTCAACCAGAGAACCCTGGTAGGCCTCTGGTTCACGAGAATAACAAAACTATGATACGATGAAATATACGTTTATTTGATAACTAAAAAAAGAAGAAACTAAGTTAATGATTTCGATAAATTAAAAAGACATAGTAGAATATATTAATTAATACCTCAAAACGTATATTCACTGACTTCATTATACTTGAAAATTCTGCAAAAATAATTAACAACAAAGGATAAGAACTGTGTATTGAAACATATACAATAAATTTAATTTGATTTGATTTGGCGGTACAGTTTATTTGACACCAGGAGGATTGAAAAATTAGTTACAGCGAAATAAAAATTTAAATACGGGAACAAAAATTTCCCCTGCAAAATCACAGGCATAAGCAAA
>NW_026463748.1:0-12370 GCF_021730395.1 Mercenaria mercenaria
GATCAATTTCACGTTCAAAGGCGCTTTACATAGTTCAATGCAGCCACACAGGGCGCATAATTCATCCTCTACTAGTACAGACACAGAGCGATCTGACCAGAGGGACAGAGTGAGACAAAGCCCCCACGACAGAGAGATCAGAAATCAGATACAGGCTTGTCCGGCTAACTTAGCTAGCTCGTTGCGAATAGACAGCCTGGTTCTTTAACGTGCCCAGTGTATAGCACTGATATACACAAGGATTGCCTGGGTTCCTGACCAGTACACTTCTAGGAAAGATTTGAAGGAAAGATTTTTAGTCAAATCTGGAGGTCAGTGCCTTTAACCGCCGCCATGTCATCCTCGCCAGGTGCATCACTTACACACGCAGTCGTAACAAAAGACACGATAATTTAGATTTAAACCTTTTTAGAATTAAATGCGGAAGTAGTACGAAACCGCTATTATTGGTTGAAATACATATCACGTGAACGATGTTTGATAGGTTTACAAGGTATTAGTAACTGCTTTTTATTACCCACAACGCAGTGACATTGTAAGCATGAAATACTGAATATAAACATCCAGGCAAAAACGGTAGAAGAGGACATATACTGCGCAGTTATTTAATGACCTGTGTTTAAGTGCATCGGTTCGAAAGGGAGAACGACATGTATAATCAAGCAGGATACCATTGATCATCGATGTGTCAAAATTTATTTTAGAGAGGAAAACTTATTATGTAACAAAGGTAAATTTTCCATCTTTTTTTCAATTGACAAACACTGTCTGAGTTAACAAAAATCTACACGTCCACATTTACACCAAGTAAAATATAAAATGACGAGAGTGAAGTGAAAAAGAAGTTACAATTGAATCCCACGCAGAATGTTGATTTTATTTATAAACCTGAGAATGAACAGAGTGACATTGTAATTTAAATGCATTATCATTAACACGCAAATAAAATGTGTTGCATGTAAAATTAACTATGTTTGTTGAGCGTGCTAAACATAAACACGACATACAAATTTGATGTTGCAAAATCTGAAACAACCTACAAATGTGCAACAGCTAAGTTCCATACCGTTATTATAATTTATTTCATCAGTTTCGATAAAATAACTTGAGTCCTGAACGAAGGGGTTAGTCTGCAATTTGAACATTGAACAAAATAGGATGGGGTAAGAAAGGGAGAGCAACTCGTTATACCCTTACAGTTTAGTCCAAATATCTTCAACAAATTTCATTTCATCCTTATTTTCCAAAGACCTGTTTTAGTTATCAATCATTTTAATTGCGCATGGCTTATAGGAATAATGTATATGACAAATTGTTTGGACATCCACGCCCGAGTGGTTAAGGTCGCTGACTCCATATCACTTGTACTCACCCATGTGGGTTCTTCTTGTGAGAAGGCTATCCGCGGAAGGTCGCCCGCTTGTGATGAAAAAAAAATACACTACGGGAGCACCTGGAGTATTGCTAGAAATCACAATATGCCATGTAATTGTGTCGGTGCGACGTTAAACACGACATAAAATTAAAGCAACAAATTGAGCGTTTTTATACGCCCGAAGGGACGTATTATGTTATACACCCGGTGTCTGTCTGTCTGTCCGTCCGTCCGTTAGCAATTTCGTGTCCGCTCTGTAACTCTTGAAACCCTTGAAGGATTTCAAAGAATCTTGACACAAATGTTCACCACATCAAGACGCCGTGCAGTGCGCATGTTCCAGATGACTCACTTTTAGGTCAAGGTCACACATAAGGATCAAAGGTCATATCAGTTTGTTTCGTGTTCGCTCTGTGACTATTGAACCCCTGGAAAGATTTCAAAGAAACTTGACACTAATGTTCACCACACCGACAAAACATGCAGAGCGCATGTTTCAGATCACTTGCTTCAAAGTCAAGGTCACACTTAGGGGTCAAATGTCATATCAGTTTGTTTCGTGTCCGCTCTGTAACGCTTGAACTGCTAGAAGGATTTCAAAGAAACTTGGCAAAAATGTTCACCACTCTGAGACGACGTGCAGAGCGCATATTTCGGATGACTCGCTTCAAGGTCAAGGTCACAGGGGTCAAAGGTCATATATGAATTTCCTTTGTGTATATTGCTCTGCATTGCAGTGCTCTTGTTGTTGTTTTTTTGTTGTTGGTTTTTTTTTTGTTTTTTTTTTTGGCAGATCTCTTTTTTGTTCACTTACAATAATTTATTTTGAGTTACTGCCCTTTTATGTTACTATAAATAGCTTATTTTGAAACTTATTTATTATTGGCCGTTGGGAAAAACCGAGACCACTTTTCTGTGGTACAACATGGATGGTACCTCCAATTTTAAGTGTATTTTGACATACCTGTACCTGGTAAGGATTTTAGGCGTATATTGACATACCTGTACCTGGTAAGGATTTTTTGTGGACTTTGAAAATTGTGTATGGTCAAAGAAAAATACCCTATCAAAACCTGTATGTCGACAAAAGTAGTAACGGTTTTTGAAATATTTAAACAGGTGAGGATTCCTTTCAAATGATGTGAAAATGATGGGAGAGAAACCAAGAATAAATATTCAACCAGAAGAAGTGGATCAAAGAGAAAGATATAAAGGACCTTGAAAGTCATTTACGGTTGACCGGGTTTTACTGCACCCTTTTGTACATACATTTTTCACATTTTGTGCTATTATTGTTAGGTTAAACGTCGTACCTACATAATAATAGGTCATATGGCGATTTTCAAGCTTTGATGGTGGAAGCAGATCCCATTTGCCCCTCCGTGCCTTAGTTCATCAGCTGGGTAGAACCATCGACCTTCCGTAAGCCGGCTGGATGGCTTCCTCACATGAAGAATTCAACTCCCCGAATTTGGTTCAAACCAACATCTGTTAGGAGCAATTCATTTAAAGTCAGCGACCTTAACCACTCCGCCACGAGAGCCCCTGCTTCGTACATTCAGTTAATATAGATAACACATAACAACAGAATGCATTTGCATGCTTTAGGAAATGCTCGTACATATGTTAAAGAAATAACAAAAAAATTCATTTTGCAAACGAGATATACCTGTACATGGTATGTGATGATTACTTAAAGTAAATCATATTCAGGTACCCATATATTATTTTCCTTTACCTTCAGATAACGAGGACTGAAATAACCCTTTAAAGTTTTGTTTTTTGCATAATTTACAACTTAGACGCCTAACTCAAACAAACGAGTAACATATTTAAGTGCCAATGCGTTATAAGCCTAAAACCAAGTCGATTTCAATTTTTGATAAACAGTTTAGTTTTATAACGTCATGTCTCCTCAAACCCGAATCTCGCTCATATTACAGGTGTAGCAAAGTACATTTATTATCTTCTTCTAACAAGTAACATAAATTATTTCAATTGCTTTTGTATGTTGGGAGGAATAAACATCTTAAGACCATGGTTAACACAACACACAATTTGTTTCTCCCTCTATTGAGAAAATGATCTAACTACGTCAATGAGTTGTCATACGGTGACGTATTGTCAAGAGACAAGAACGTTAGTTCATATTTAACTCAACCTTAACTATGGCGATCACTCACTCCATGGCGTCCACCGGAGTTGTTGACGTCCGTACTTTAGTGCACGTTTTTCAACGATATTTCCGCTTAATCAATTCGTCGGAAATTCATAAACTTTGGCATAGATGCTTCTTGTATGGTCCTCTTCCAAAGTTGTTAAAACGGTAACGCTTGGTTAAAGAATAGAAAATGTTTAAGAAACAAAACATCCCCTCCTTATCTTAGAATAACTGTTCGGGAGACCCTCAGACACTATTTGTTGTATTATTATGAAGTATCAGAAACATTACCTCTAGTGGGCGTGGACATTTTTCCTTAGATGTAAGTAATGGCAAATTAAACATTTTCTCTGTTGAAACTATTAGCCCGATTTTAAAATATCTTTACACAAAATTACTTTGGTGACACTACAAAAATGTTTAAACCATTCTGATTCGTGAAAAAGATGGAGCCACTACAAGGTGTGGTCATTTTTTTATTCTGTGTGCATTAGAAACTTAAAGTAATTCTTTATGACAAAATCTTCTTTTTATTCTGTAAACCCTTTCCAAGAATATAAATGTTGTTCCTCTCCTTTAATAAAACATCACCTCGTAAACTGCTGTTCTGATTTTGGAATAATTTTACAAACAAATTCCTTGGTTGACCCTCACCCAAGCTTGTGTAAATACACGTCATTAAATTAAGTACTAAATCTTTTACATCTTATACCTGATATTTATAAAATTATGTCAGAACTGGATTATCTAAAGTCAAATGTGCAGGAAAATCATACATGTATCTGATTATGAAGTGGTTAATAAATACATGCATAAATGAAGTGAATTATTATTTGATATTTGATAAAACCGTTCATAAAATACCCGGAGTCGCGACAAAATATGCGCTACAATTAAAAAAAAACAAAAAACAACGGGTTTGGGCCTCTAAGGTTCCGTTGTTTTGTTGAAATATAGATTAAGAGCTTTCCCATTACAGAAGACATGATTACCGATGAAGACGAATATTTTCTGAGAGCCTCCATTTTGCTACTGAAAGGCGGGCGATTGATGTCAAAAGAAACTTTGTATAAAGAACTACAAAAGGTCGGGGGCAATCTTGATACACTTCTACGACCGCACGAAAGAAAATTCAAGCACAAACTTGTAAAGAAACAGAGGGAGTAATTGTTTCCAGATGTTGGAGTAACCGACGTGGAAACATGGGATTTAGCCATGCTTACAACGGTGTCACTGACGGTTTTTAAACAGTCACTTAACGACACTGAGAAAAATGACTTAAAATCTATAAAGAGTATGAGGGATGAGATTTACGCCCATACTTATTCTTCGTCGCTAAGTGCCAACCAATACGAAGAAATCCGGACGGAATTACAAAACGCACTCACTTCACTGTCAAATGGGTTAAGCGAAAACCTGAGAGACCACTGTTTCAAGATCATTCAGGAATGCACAACTGGCCCTATCAGTCCACCATTAAAAGCAGAACTTACGAAAAGATAGAAGATACTGAATACTTGCTACAGGCTGTCATGAACAAACTTGGGAACCAGAGTGAATTTCTTTGCGAAATGAGAAACGGTATTTTTTTTTTTTTTTTGATCCTTGTCAGTGTATTTCGAATTAAAATTATTTCGTAGCAAAGAAAAAACAATGGGCAAATTTTGTGATTATTGAAATTGAGATTTTGACAAAAAAGTCACCTCTGACCCAAGAAACGTCCGAGCTGCGTTCACCTTTACTACTGATGCATTTATGACTGTTTAAAACTTAACTAAATATCCAGTATATTATTTTCTGCATTAAAAGAATATTAGCTCGTTACGCCAAATTCTGTGCCATATTGTTTTATTATTAGATTAGCTAATATTTCAAAGAACATTTATTTCCATTGACATAACGGACAAATTAAACCAAAGCTGTGTGACTGAAGACCGAAGTGAAAAGATCATTGGGCGTTGACTATAGCTTCTGACAAATACGTTATGGGTGTTCAATTGACGGCTCTGGTAACCATTCTTAAGGTTTTGAGAGTTCGATTGACGGCAGAGATAAATATACTCCCTCACAATCAATCTAAAGTTTGTGAGTGTTCTATTGACGGGGGAGGTGACTATAATTCCTGACAACCAGTCTTCTTCTTCTTCGCGATGTAGTCATAGCGATATTGCATGGTGCTGTGGTTCGTTAAGAGAGTGCCAAAGGTGTTTGATTGACGCGGCAGATGACTTATCTGCCTGATTAGCAATCTAAAGATTGTTAATGTTCGAATGACGTGGGTCATGTTCTTTCTGACTACCAGTTTGAAGGTTGTGAGAGGAGAGGACTGTGCAACTTGACTACAAATATAAAGGTTGTGAGTGTTAGACTGACGATGGAAGTTAATATTCTAGTTGCCTTCTAGTCTACATTTGTACTCCCAATATGAATAACAACTTAAAAGTTGTAAGTGTTCGATTGACAGGAGTATGAATATTGTCAGAAAACACATTTCGTTAAGTAATTTGTTTCACATTTCCGGTTCGTTGGTTTCTTATTTATTTATTTATTTATTTATTTAAGTAGTGGATATCAGAAGACATCATACGTCAAGGTAACGGGAAAATATATATTATTTGAACAGATCAATTTTAAAATACAGCTTGAAAGTGTTGTTCTCTACTTTTTTACATTAATAGGTGAAAATTCAGAAAAAGTGTCACAAGCAGCTGTTGAAAACAATGCTAGTTCCCTCAAAGACATCAGAGCAAATCAGTTGATAAAGGTAACTTTGTTCTTTAATGTTTTCTGACTGCTGTACGTATTCTAAGCTATCTTTTTATTTTAGCAATATCATTATTTTTTAAAATGTTACCAAAGTTATAATTAGGCGGTGTTATTGATCAATATTTGAACTTATAATATATGATATCCAGTCACCTTCAACACTATTTGCCAAAAACTTTGACTGCTGGACAAACTTTTCGATAGCTGATAAAGGTAATATTTTTTGAAATAAAAAAGAAATGGTCGATAGTGAGTTTCCTGATTTTAATACAATATAATGGACGCACACGAATGTCAATGGTTATATCTCCATGCTACTTAAACGTTTTGCTTATGGTAGAGTGACATTGATCTCAAATGTATTCTATGTTAAGAGTAGGTGGGATTAAATCTGCTGGTATAAAAAGTATTTGTTTTCACAAAATTTGAATACTCTTTACTTTTAAATGAAAAAAAAAACATGCAGTTTTCAATTTCGTTATTACGTTTGTAACCAAAGTGAATATGAAAATCATTTAAGATAAGAAACAATAGAGAGGAAATATCAAATTTCAGGTATTTTTGTAATTTGTCCTCGAAATGACCTTGAAGTGGGCAGTGCTATATGTCAATCTGACATACATTATAATATAAATAAAATTCATGCAAGTATTTAACATAACCTTTATGAGTAAAATTGCCATATTGTTACATGAAATGTTGACGGAATTAGCAGATTATGGCTGTCATCTTGGACGCCATCTTGGATTTCTCGGAACGCTACCAATTTATGCCGGCAGTTCCAGATACTACAGACATTAGTCACATTACCAAACAATTTGGTATATAACATGCCTTTTAATAGAGGGGTCCCACCTTGCCTTTAAATCTCTTCAGATTGTCACTCTACTTAACAGATCTACCCGCATCCGGTTGGAATAAGCTGTTACTTGCTCCGTCGAGGTCTTCGCTCTGGCGCTTCTGTCCACCGTATTTGGAGAGGGAAAAGTGTCCGTCTGGCAATGTCAATTGACAACTATTTGATGTCAGCGTTAAAACACCGCACTATCTTAAGGGCGGTTTGATGGCGCCAAGACAAAGTTCCTTGCGATATGGAGAAAGAGAGGAAGAAGGAGAGACCCATAACCGGGCTGGACCACAGTTTATAAACTATGTCAAAGAAAGCCTTCAAGTCTTCAAAATCAACGAGAACTGGCATTCTACATGCATTCAAGAACTGGGAAATATTTGTAGACCTTGGAAAAAAGTAGAATAGAGAAAAGTGGAAACTTCACAGGTCGCTCAAGACGACAAAAACGAAAATGTTGCAGGCTCGGTTTGATTGAGCCTGTTCATGGACGGTAGTGGAAATGCATGCTACCGTTCACACCCTCTAGCCCCGGGTTGAGCAGAACTCAACATTTACACATGCTAAAAGTACAAAAAGCAATTTAGAGACATCCACAGATGTATTCAAACGGCGATGAACATGGAACCTTCAATGATACACGTGTTGAGGCGTGTAATTCCATGAGGAGCGGCGTTTGGTCCCCAGATAAAATAATGGGTTTGCCCCAAACGAGAAAACAATGGGCAGAACTAAACAAACTGGAATTTAGGAAGGGGATCTGAGGTTATGGAGCGTGCGTATCACAGGAACTGTCTGAAGACAAAATTAAAAAGCAGACACCATATCCAAGGGGGGATTATACAATACCCAAGGCTGTGAAAGCGGGAGTATTGGAACCACCCGGGCCGAAATGGTCATGTTGAGAAACTAAACAGTACCGATAACACGACATAAAAGTCGTGCTGAACGATCTGAGAAGATCGAAATATAACAGCCCTGATTAAGTGTACGGGGAGACTTTTTACGGCCGCCACACGGCACAAACAACGCTGCTGTGATAATAAAATAGAGAAAAGTGGAAACTTCACAGGTTGCTCAAGACGACAAAAACGAAAATGTTGCAGGCTCGGTTTGATTGAGCCTGTTCATGGACGGTAGTGGAAATGCATGCTACCGTCCACACCCTCTAGCCCCGGGTTGAGCAGAACTCAACATTTACACATGCTAAAAGTACAAAAAACAATTTAGAGACATCCGCAGATGTATTCAAAGTTCCCTGAGGAAGTGACCCACACATTTCGCCGGTCAGACATAGTAAAGTCGTCCAGGTCTCTGAAGTTATCGGTATTAGTGGAACTTACTGTCCCTTGTGAGGAGAGAGGGAGAGAGAGAGAGAGAGAGAGAGAGAGAGCAGACGAGGCGTAAGGGTTCAAGAAGGAGAAATACTAAGACTTGCTCACGCTACGACGCAATGAACCAATTTGGCAGCCAACGTAGACGTGGTAGTGACTGACCAACACTACCTGCCCTGCCATCTAGAGGGTGTTCTGAGAAAAAGGACGAAACATCCAGTGATAAATGGAGGCTCGGCTGACCCATATTTTATTTCCCTTTACCTCCAGATAACGCGGACTTAAGTAACCCTTGATGTTCTGTATTTTGCATTATTTACAACTTAGACGCCAAATTACTGAATAATATATTTACAATCTACTGTGTTTTTACCCTGAACCCATGTCAATTTCAACTTTGATAAGTAGTTTAGTTTTTTAAAGTCATGTTTTAACTAGGAACATCAATTATTTCAATTGCTAATGTGTGTTGGTTAGAACATACATCTTAAAACCATGTATACAAATAGTATATAGCGGTTCTTATTACAGCGCATGAACGTAAAACTGATCTATGGAGCCCCCGTTTGGTTAAAAAGGAAGAAAATTTAACACAAAATGACACGTCTGTAATAGTTAGGATCCATAATGAAACAATGTAAGCCTTTGTTTTACCTTGAACGATTAATAAACAAATAAAATCTACATAAAAGCAATCATTCAACCCAAAACGCCTACTAAAGATTTAAAAGACAAAACATAAATTGATTTAACACTTATATATTACCTTAAAATGTAGTTGGGAAAAAAGGTAAATCGAAAGTAACATTTTACGAAAAAAGACAAAATTCGGCTGGATACATGGATTTTTCAATACATTCGGCGCAAAATACAGTCCTTCCAAAGTGACATTTTACGCTTGACACAGTTAGTACCTGCGGCCTCCCCCCACAAAAAAAAGAATGCCAGACATCTTGATCCCCAGTAAACAGGATCCTATCTAGTCCAGTCTGATAAGGGTCAATAGAACCCTGTAGACTTGATATGTAGTCCATGTCAGAGGATCAATAAATGTTATTGATATGTACAGATAATTGGTTATTTCCTGTGTTTTGCATTTTATTGATTGAAATGCAGCTTCTTTTTTAGAATATACACAAAATTATATTAGCTGATAATATACTATTATTGTAACTGCTCAGTCATGTTGAGTAATTAAATTTTATCTCTAACAGCAAAGCTATTCTCAGCCTTTTAGAAAACTCTCACCTATATCTAATAAAAACAAAATAATTACCTAAAACTGAAAAAGAGAAATGTCAAGTCTTTGTTTTATTCAACTTTTATTATCTTTTTATCTAAGTAGCAAAATAAATATATAAAAGCAAATAATAATGTTTAGTGCTAATTTAATCAGGTCTTCTAACCTCGTTATAAAGTCTAGAACTGGTTTGCTATAAAGGTTAGAAATATATCATTCAATATATGTACTGCATACGTGTCGTAGCTTATTTTGATAAACAGAAGCAAGTCTGTCAAATGCCTACTGATATGCTGTAAGTTATTCAACCTTTTTCGAGAAATTCTGTTTTTCACTTGAAAGTGATAAAATCATTCAACTGAACTATTGGTTCATTCTTGAAAAAATAATATTCAACTATTTAAAGTATTCATCAGTTTTTGTCAAGTCAAGTCAAGTCAAATAGTTTATTTATATCTCTTTATACGTACAGCATAAAACATTACAATATTACAATATTTAAAAAAAACGTTTGCCTTTCTATTCAGAAATATAAGAGACAATTCGATCTATACACATTTACATATTCTAAAACCAAATATCTATAAAGATGACTAAGTCACCAACATAAAATTATTAAAAGCCTTATATGTAGGTATACCCTCAAAATGTTGCTTACATAAAATTAAAAAAGAAAGTATAAATTAAAAAGCATGAGAAAAATGCGAATCTATCTGTGGCTAGCTGCAGATAATTGTGTATGGAAATATTGTGTTTAAGATGTTATACGGAAATTTGAATCTATCTGTGACCAAATAAAGTTAAAGAGAGCTGTCGGAGGACTGCGATGACCGACTATTCGACTGTCTTGTCAATGAATGAATATTAGAGTCAGAAAAGGGGTATAATTTGTAAAATTGCAGAACAGGGTTATGGAACCTGTACACTGCATATCAGCTCATGACAATGGACAATAATGTGAAGTTTCATCCATTCCCACAAGTGGTATTAAGATACCAGCTTACATAAAAACAAAACTGCTAAGTCAAAAAAGGAAACTAATTAAAAACAAAAGGGCCATGATGGCCCTATATCGCTCACCAGAGTTTATCTGGCATAATGACCTAAAGATCATCAAGACAAACATTCTGACCAACTTTCTTATAGACTGAGTCATAACCGTGGCCTCGAGTGTGTTTACAAGCTTTTTCTTTGATCTGGCCTACTGACCTAGTTTCGAATATGACCTAGAAATCATCAAGACAAACATTCTGACGTTTCATAAATATTGGGTCACAACTGTTGACTCTAGAGTGTCCGAAACTTTGATCTGGCCTACTGACCTATTTTTGACCCACATAACCCAGATTCAAACTTGTCCTTGAGATCATCCAGACAAACACTCTGATCAAATTTCATAAAGATTGAGTCACAACCCTGGCCTCTAGAGTGTTCACAAGCTTTTCCTTTGAGCTGGCCTACTGGCCTAGTTTTTGACCTCATATGACCCAGTTTCAAAAATGGCATAGAAGTCATCAAGATAAACATTCTGACCAAGTTTCATAAAGATTGGGGCACAACTGTGGCCGCTAGAGTGTTCACAAGCTTTTTTCTTTGATTTCAAAGGGTTACCTAGTTTTTGACCCAGCATGACACAGATTCAAGCATGACCTATAAATTATCAAGACAAATATTCTGATTAATTCTCATGAGTTTCAAATTTAAATTGTAGTCTCTAGAGTGTTGACAAGATTTTCCTTTGATCTGGCAAAGTGACCTTGTTTTTGACCCCACATGATTCAGTTTCAAACTTGACCAGAAGTCATCAAGACAAACATTCTGACCAAGTTTCATAAAATTTGAGTCAAAATTGTGGCCTATAAAGTGTTCACAAGCTTTTTCTTTGATTTGACCCTGTTTTAGACCCCACATGTCATTACAACAACTGCTGAATGCATTTTAGCAAACTAGTGCTTAAATTGAAATATTCAGTCATTTTCAACTAGAAATATAATTTCTAAAAAAGGACGAATAACCAATTGCCTACCATTATACAGTTGGGTTATATCCACGCGAATTGGCAACTGGATAGCGACATGGAAATTGGCTTTCTTGATGTTAATGAAGACTGCTAAATACAAGTGTTGAATATTGATAGCTAAGAGCGAATGAAATGTTAAGTTGAATGATTTTATCATTTTTAACTGAAAAATATTTTTTCCTGAAAATTGTCGTAGGTAGTTGGTTATTCACATGCAAATTGGCAACTGGCTCTTCCCCTGAATGTTTGAAAAACTCATTTATGTATTAAAAATGTTATACATCGATAAGTAAACACAGATTAAATACTGATGAGAATGCTTTATTATTCTTATACTACAAAAAGATTTCCCGAAGCTTGTTGCGAATTGGCAACTGGCTCTCCTGGTCATTACGACAACTGCTGAACGCATTTGAATGGTTGAATTATAATATTTTAGAAGAAATCCATGGTTAAATGGAAAGGGTTTTTTGAAAAACTGAATTTATCTAACCAGACTGAATAACTTATTTGCACACGAATTGGCAACTGGCTGCAAATTGGCAACTGGCTGTTTTATGAAGACTGCTAAATAAGTGAATATTAATATTTAAGAGCAAATGAAATATAAAGTTGAATATTTTTACC